>NC_091168.1:13277466-13464966 GCF_040958095.1 Procambarus clarkii
AAAAAAGAAACATAAGAAATATTGAAAAAAATCGTGTTAGAATTATTGATCTTACTTTTTCTGTCATATTTAGCAACATATGTTTACAAGTAAGACTGCTACCAAAATATACTAATATATATATATAATTAAATAAAATGAAACGGTGTTTTGGTCCGTGCTGGACCATTATCAAGACGTGTGATGGTTCAGGATGGACCGAAACTTTGTTGCTTCTTCATTTTCCGATGTTTGGTTTGGTCATCAGAGTAATAATCATTTGTAGTTATGTACTATACACTTGTAGTCTGATGCAGTGGAGCACTCGTAGGTCTACAATGAAATTTATACAGATCGAGCCACTAATACACAGAGCGTATCGATAAGTAGTTAATTTATACGTTAAATCTGTAGCACTTTTTTTTCATATAAAGCGAGAAGTATGCTAACATATCTGAATTGTTGGCTAGATTTAATAGATGCTTTACAATTGTAAGTGATATTTAGAAACTGTAGTTTTAGCAGTAGTACAGTTAGAGCACTTATTGTTAACAATAACTAGACATTATGATAGTGATCACAAGGGTGCAGAACATACTGCCTCTCTCAACACCTCTGTTTGCAACATCACGGGTTGCATTATGGCCATGTGCCCTTACAGGTTATACATGAAGTAAAGTGTTTACAGCAACAAGGCACCGCTTAAGCGTGTCGCCCCATTGCAAGGTGTCTGTTTCAGTTGAAGGTAACCCACCTGCAACACAGGCATCCAAATGAACAGTGCCGGATTACTGGTCGTATCTTGCTGAAGATGGATTTAGGCAGGGAGCAAGATACTCCGTTCACATCAAGTGTATAGCTGTGGTGCTGTCATGACCAGGCTTCGCAGATGGGGGCGGCAGTTTAATATGAGGGAGAAGGGTCCACAGTTACCACCATGTGTACTGACGTAATTATTTATTACTGCCTAATTCTATATACATAGTTTGAGACTTATCTATTTACATTAAAATGCCTTATACACAAAACTAATCAGTGATGGGTAACTGTCTCTCTGAACGATGCTTGGCCCTGACGACGGGAGTCTTAACACGGGTGTATATGATGGCTTCACTGTGCGGCTTCCTGACGCGGCCACAGTTACCACGGGGTCTGAGCAGTACCAGCCTGACACTCTGGCATCACCTGACATGCACATAACGTACTTGTGTGTGACACATGATACAGCTGCATGTGTGACGCATGACACAGCTGCATGTGTGACGCATGACACAGCTGCATGTGTGACACATGACACAGCTACATGTGTGACGCATGACACAGCTGCATGTGTGACACATGACACAGCTGCATGTGTGACGCATGACACAGCTGCATGTGTGACACATGACACAGCTGCATGTGTGACGCATGACACAGCTGCATGTGTGACACATGACACAGCTGCATGTGTGACGCATGATACAGCTGCATGTGTGACACATGACACAGCTGCATGTGTAGGGTGGCATTACCACCGACACGTCTGGTATACTCAGTGAGACTCGCCACTCAGTGCTGGACACACCAGCCTCTCAGTCTCACCACTGCTCTAGAAGACCAGTCTATAGGGTGATCACACTTCCTAACATGTCAGAAGAGAACATTTGCTGTTGTCTGCAGACTTGACACTTATTGTGTGTTCTTTTAGTCAGTCATTAAGAGTACGGCCAGTTTCACCAAAGTGTTTGGGGAGGACAAGAGGAAAACGAAATAAACACCAGCAAATTCGAAGCAGGAGAAGCAGTGTGAACCAGATTATTACGGTGTGTTGGTTTGTCCAAAGGTGAGTTTATACCAGAGCTAGACAAAGGGTATTAGTGAGATTTTTGAGCTCGGAAATGAAGGGAAGGGAGAGCACAGTGTTACTAGTGTTGGAAACCGGTTAGGATAAAAGAAAGTACTTTTAGCTTGAGAGTAGGCACAGCTGATTAAGGAATATGGAATAACCAAGGCGAGAGAAAGACTTGTAAAGAAGAGAAATTTCAGAATAAAGACATTGAGGATCACAGATGCGTAGAGCACGAAGGAAGAGAGAGACGAACACTTTTCTTACCAGAAGGGGGATGGTAGGACAAGAAGTGACTGTCCGTACCACTGTGCATAGGCTTCTGGTAGACAGACAGAGAGAGAGAGAGAGATAAGCCAAACTCAGCTGTGAACATATACATGTAGGAAAGGGAGGAATTAATTCCCATTAAGCTTTGAAAAAGATAGGATGCAGACTGTGTAGAGACGATAGAAAAGTCTGGGAAAGACTGGCCAAAGAGCAAAAATATCGACATAGTGAAGGGTGGTAAATGTCAATACTAGGAAGACGAACAGTTACGAAGTAATCATATAGAGACGCCAGAAGAGGAGAGAGAGAGAGGACATCCCTTAGTGACAGTCTGATAAGATAGAGGAAGACGTCATTAGAAAGCGGAGATGAGGCCTACATTTACCTTCTGACAAGGAGGGGGGGGGGAGAGTTATCAGGAGGAAGTGCCAAGCTATTATAACTACGTAGCACTTGGACGGGGACCAGGATGAAGATTTTAGATAGAAGGGGGGGGGGGGAAGGAATGGTTCCCAACCACTTGGACGGTCGGGGATTGATCGCCGACCTGCATGAAGGGAAACCATCGCTCTACCGTCCAGCCCGCGTCGTTTGGCCTTCTGACAAGGAAAGAGAACATAATGTGGAAAATTAGTAAATAGTTATCGTCACTCCGTCCATGAAGTCCTGAGAGTGACGAAAGTGGACATATTGTTGTTGTTGTTTTAGATTCAGCTACTGGGAACAAAAAGTACCAAGTAGCACGGGCTATGGTGAGCCCGTAGAGTGGAGAGGGGAAACGTAATCTATTTATGAGGTGTGTGGGTCTGGTGTCTAATTTTCAGCCTCGTTATTGTAAGCTAGCATCTTCAAGGATTTGTATTTTAATCTATATTGTTGTAGGTGTCCAGTACGGGCAGCATGTAAACACAGGTTTCCCTACACAGGTGTGCGCGGGGCATGAGCTCCGGGGAGGCGGGCTCCGGGGCGGGGTATGGTGGCGGCTCCGGTGGCGCCATCAAGGACGCCGGCGGCGCCTTCGGCAAGAGGGAGGTGGCCCTAGAGGAGCAGTACTACCGCAAGCTGGTGAGTGTTTACTGTGTTAGTACACTGGTGAGTGTTTACTGTGTTAGTACTCTGGTGAGTGTTTACTGTGTTAGTACTCTGGTGAGTGTTTACTGTGTTAGTACTCTGGTGAGTGTTTACTGTGTTAGTACACTGGTGTGAGTGTTTACTGTGTTGATACACTGATGTGATTGTTTACTGTGTTAGTACACTGGTGAGTGTTTACTGTGTTAGTACACTGGTGAGTGTTTACTGTGTTAGTACACTGGTGAGTGTTTACTGTGTTAGTACTCTGGTGAGTGTTTACTGTGTTAGTACTCTGGTGAGTGTTTACTGTGTTAGTACTCTGGTGAGTGTTTACTGTGTTAGTACACTGGTGAGTGTTTACTGTGTTGATACACTGATGTGATTGTTTACTGTGTTAGTACACTGGTGAGTGTTTACTGTGTTAGTACACTGGTGAGTGTTTACTGTGTTAGTACTCTGGTGAGTGTTTACTGTGTTAGTACTCTGGTGAGTGTTTACTGTGTTAGTACACTGGTGTGAGTGTTTACTGTGTTGATACACTGATGTGATTGTTTACTGTGTTAGTACTCTGGTGAGTGTTTACTGTGTTAGTACACTGGTGAGTGTTTACTGTGTTAGTACACTGGTGAGTGTTTACTGTGTTAGTACACTGGTGAGTGTTTACTGTGTTAGTACTCTGGTGAGTGTTTACTGTGTTAGTACTCTGGTGAGTGTTTACTGTGTTAGTACACTGGTGTGAGTGTTTACTGTGTTGATACACTGATGTGATTGTTTACTGTGTTAGTACACTGGTGAGTGTTTACTGTGTTAGTACTCTGGTGAGTGTTTACTGTGTTAGTACTCTGGTGAGTGTTTACTGTGTTAGTACTCTGGTGAGTGTTTACTGTGTTAGTACTCTGGTGAGTGTTTACTGTGTTAGTACACTGGTGAGTGTTTACTGTGTTGATACACTGATGTGATTGTTTACTGTGTTAGTACACTGGTGAGTGTTTACTGTGTTAGTACACTGGTGAGTGTTTACTGTGTTAGTACACTGGTGAGTGTTTACTGTGTTAGTACTCTGGTGAGTGTTTACTGTGTTAGTACTCTGGTGAGTGTTTACTGTGTTAGTACACTGGTGAGTGTTTACTGTGTTGATACACTGATGTGATTGTTTACTGTGTTAGTACTCTGGTGAGTGCTTACTGTGTTAGTACTCTGGTGAGTGTTTACTGTGTTGATACACTGATGTGATTGTTTACTGTGTTAGTACACTGGTGTGAGTGTTTACTGTGTTAGTACACTGGTGAGTGTTTACTGTGTTAATACACTGGTGAGTGTTTACTGTGTTAGTACACTGGTGAGTGTTTACTGTGTTAGTACTCTGGTGAGTGTTTACTGTGTTAGTACACTGGTGAGTGTTTACTGTGTTAGTACACTGGTGTGTGTTTACTGTGTTGATACACTGGTGAGTGTTTACTGTGTTAGTACACTGGTGAGTGTTTACTGTGTTAGTACTCTGGTGAGTGTTTACTGTGTTAGTACTCTGGTGAGTGTTTACTGTGTTAGTACACTGGTGTGAGTGTTTACTGTGTTGATACACTGATGTGATTGTTTACTGTGTTAGTACACTGGTGAGTGTTTACTGTGTTAGTACACTGGTGAGTGTTTACTGTGTTAGTACTCTGGTGAGTGTTTACTGTGTTAGTACTCTGGTGAGTGTTTACTGTGTTAGTACACTGGTGTGAGTGTTTACTGTGTTGATACACTGATGTGATTGTTTACTGTGTTAGTACTCTGGTGAGTGTTTACTGTGTTAGTACACTGGTGAGTGTTTACTGTGTTAGTACACTGGTGAGTGTTTACTGTGTTAGTACACTGGTGAGTGTTTACTGTGTTAGTACTCTGGTGAGTGTTTACTGTGTTAGTACTCTGGTGAGTGTTTACTGTGTTAGTACACTGTGTGAGTGTTTACTGTGTTGATACACTGATGTGATTGTTTACTGTGTTAGTACACTGGTGAGTGTTTACTGTGTTAGTACTCTGGTGAGTGTTTACTGTGTTAGTACTCTGGTGAGTGTTTACTGTGTTAGTACTCTGGTGAGTGTTTACTGTGTTAGTACTCTGGTGAGTGTTTACTGTGTTAGTACACTGGTGAGTGTTTACTGTGTTAGATACACTGATGTGAGTGTTTACTGTGTTAGTACACTGGTGAGTGTTTACTGTGTTAGTACACTGGTGAGTGTTTACTGTGTTAGTACACTGGTGAGTGTTTACTGTGTTAGTACACTGGTGAGTGTTTACTGTGTTAGTACATCTGGTGAGTGTTTACTGTGTTAGTACTCTGGTGAGTGTTTACTGTGTTAGTACACTGGTGAGTGTTTACTGTGTTGATACACTGGTGAGTGTTTACTGTGTTAGTACTCTGGTGAGTGTTTACTGTGTTAGTACTCTGGTGAGTGTTTACAGTGTTGATACACTGATGTGATTGTTTACTGTGTTAGTACACTGGTGTGAGTGTTTACTGTGTTAGTACACTGGTGAGTGTTTACTGTGTTAATACACTGGTGAGTGTTTACTGTGTTAGTACACTGGTGAGTGTTTACTGTGTTAGTACTCTGGTGAGTGTTTACTGTGTTAGTACACTGGTGAGTGTTTACTGTGTTAGTACTCTGGTGAGTGTTTACTGTGTTGATACACTGGTGAGTGTTTACTGTGTTAGTACACTGGTGAGTGTTTACTGTGTTAGTACTCTGGTGAGTGTTTACTGTGTTGATACACTGGTGAGTGTTTACTGTGTTGATACACTGATGTGATTGTTTACTGTGTTAGTACACTGGTGAGTGTTTAATGTGTTAGTACTCTGGTGAGTGTTTACTGTGTTAGTACACTGGTGAGTGTTTACTGTGTTAGTACACTGGTGAGTGTTTACTGTGTTAGTACACTGGTGAGTGTTTACTGTGTTAGTACTCTGGTGAGTGTTTACTGTGTTGATACACTGGTGAGTGTTTACTGTGTTGATACACTGATGTGATTGTTTACTGTGTTAGTACACTGGTGAGTGTTTACTGTGTTAGTACACTGGTGAGTGTTTACTGTGTTGATACACTGATGTGATTGTTTACTGTGTTAGTACTCTGGTGAGTGTTTACTGTGTTAGTACACTGGTGAGTGTTTACTGTGTTAGTACACTGGTGAGTGTTTACTGTGTTAGTACACTGGTGAGTGTTTACTGTGTTAGTACACTGGTGAGTGTTTACTGTGTTGATACACTGGTGAGTGTTTACTGTGTTAGTACACTGGTGAGTGTTTACTGTGTTAGTACTCTGGTGAGTGTTTACTGTGTTGATACACTGGTGAGTGTTTACTGTGTTGATACACTGATGTGATTGTTTACTGTGTTAGTACTCTGGTGAGTGTTTACTGTGTTAGTACACTGGTGAGTGTTTACTGTGTTAGTACTCTGGTGAGTGTTTACTGTGTTAGTACTCTGGTGAGTGTTTACTGTGTTGATACACTGGTGAGTGTTTACTGTGTTGATACACTGGTGAGTGTTTACTGTGTTAGTACACTGGTAAGTGTTTACTGTGTTAGTACTCTGGTGAGTGTTTACTGTGTTAGTACACTGGTGAGTGTTTACTGTGTTAGTACACTGGTGAGTGTTTACTGTGTTAGTACACTGGTGAGTGTTTACTGTGTTAGTACTCTGGTGAGTGTTTACTGTGTTGATACACTGGTGAGTGATTACTGTGTTAGTACACTGGTAAGTGTTTACTGTGTTAGTACTCTGGTGAGTGTTTACTGTGTTAGTACACTGGTGAGTGTTTACTGTGTTAGTACACTGGTGAGTGTTTACTGTGTTAGTACTCTGGTGAGTGTTTACTGTGTTAGTACACTGGTGAGTGTTTACTGTGTTAGTACACTGGTGAGTGTTTACTGTGTTGATACACTGGTGAGTGTTTACTGTGTTAGTACTCTGGTGAGTGTTTACTGTGTTAGTACTCTGGTGAGTGTTTACTGTGTTGATACACTGGTGAGTGTTTACTGTGTTAGTACTCTGGTGAGTGTTTACTGTGTTAGTACTCTGGTGAGTGTTTACTGTGTTAGTACACTGGTGTGTGTTTACTGTGTTGATACACTGGTGAGTGTTTACTGTGTTAGTACACTGGTGAGTGTTTACTGTGTTAGTACACTGGTGAGTGTTTACTGTGTTAGTACACTGGTGAGTGTTTACTGTGTTGATACACTGGTGAGTGTTTACTGTGTTGATACACTGTAAAATCTCGTGTACTCAATGTTATACTTCACAGGCAATTAACAAAAGAGGATTGTAGATCAAAGTATCTTATCATGAGATGATTTCGGGACTTCGCGTCCTCGCGGCCCGGTCCTCGACCAGGCCTCTTTTGTTACCCCCCCCCCCCAGGAAGCAGCCCGTACCAGCTGTCTATCTCCCAGGTACTTACTTACTGCTAGGTGAACATGGGGATCAGGATGAAAGATACGCTGGTTATTTGTTTCCGCCTCCACTGGGGATCGAACCCTGAACCTTACGACTACGAATTCCGAGCTGTCAGGCCCCAAGTAAACTACTGTAATTGTTCACTTTAGTAAACTGGCAGCAGAGTGTACCAACACACACTTGAGTTGCCAGATTGTGTACTCAAGTACACAGCAGTAAACAAGAACACAGCAGTAAACAAGAACACAGCAGTAAACAAGAACACAGCAGTAAACAAGTACACAGCAGTAAACAAGTACACAGCAGTAAACAAGTACACAGCAGTAAACAAGAACACAGCAGTAAACAAGAACACAGCAGTAAACAAGTACACAGCAGTAAACAAGAACACAGCAGTAAACAAGTACACAGCAGTAAACAAGAACACAGCAGTAAACAAGTACACAGCAGTAAACAAGTACACAGCAGTAAACAAGAACACAGCAGTAAACAAGTACACAGCAGTAAACAAGTACACAGCAGTAAACAAGAACACAGCAGTAAACAAGTACACAGCAGTAAACAAGAACACAGCAGTAAACAAGAACACAGCAGTAAACAAGTACACAGCAGTAAACAAGTACACAGCAGTAAACAAGTACACAGCAGTAAACAAGAACACAGCAGTAAACAAGTACACAGCAGTAAACAAGAACACAGCAGTAAACAAGAACACAGCAGTAAACAAGTACACAGCAGTAAACAAGTACACAGCAGTAAACAAGTACACAGCAGTAAACAAGTACACAGCAGTAAACACCATATTTGTGTACTTGGCTCTCAGCTAATTGGTGTTGTCCGATCTCCAAGATTGGCAACACCTTCGGCTTCCCGTTGTCGGGGACAGGAAGCCTTACCCAGGTCCTAGGGAAACGACTGACCTTCCACAGGATATAACCCACAACCTACCAAATTCCTAAGTATCTATTTACTGATTGGCGAACAGATGCATCAGGTGAAACGAAACTACACCTGCCCAGCTGCGAGACTCGAACCCGGGATCTTTAAGATACTGGACACGTTTCCTTATACCTGAGGATTGGTCACCTATCAGTAAATATGTACTTGGGAGTTAGAAGACTATTGTGGGTTGCACAGTGCCAGCTGGGAGCCACAGGTGGTGCACAGTGCCAGCTGGGAGCCACAGGTGGTGCACAGTGCCAGCTGGGAGCCACAGGTGGTGCACAGTGCCAGCTGGGAGCCACAGGTGGTGCACAGTGCCAGCTGGGAGCCACAGGTGGTGCACAGTGCCAGCTGGGAGCCACAGGTGGTGCACAGTGCCAGCTGGGAGCCACAGGTGGTGCACAGTGCCAGCTGGGAGCCACAGGTGGTGCACAGTGCCAGCTGGGAGCCACAGGTGGTGCACAGTGCCAGCTGGGAGCCACAGGTGGTGCACAGTGCCGAAGATAAAGCTGGTGGTGTTTATTATGTGTGTGAAAGAAAGCAGAGCTGGTGCCACATCTCCCAGGTAGTGTGGCGTAGTTGTTGTTGTTGCCACATCTCCCAGGTAGTGCGGCGTAGCTGCTGCTGTTGCCACATCTCCCAGGTAGTGCGGCGTAGCTGCTGTTGTTGCCACATCTCCCAGGTAGTGCGGCGTAGCTGCTGCTGTTGCCACATCTCCCAGGTAGTGCGGCGTAGCTGCTGCTGTTGCCACATCTCCCAGGTAGTGCGGCGTAGCTGCTGCTGTTGCCACATCTCCCAGGTAGTGCGGCGTAGCTGCTGTTGTTGCCACATCTCCCAGGTAGTGCGGCGTAGCTGCTGCTGTTGTCACATCTCCCAGGTAGTGCGGCGTAGCTGCTGCTGTTGCCACATCTCCCAGGTAGTGCGGCGTAGCTGCTGCTGTTGCCACATCTCCCAGGTAGTGCGGCGTAGCTGCTGCTGTTGCCACATCTCCCAGGTAGTGCGGCGTAGCTGCTGCTGTTGCCACATCTCCCAGGTAGTGCGGCGTAGCTGCTGCTGTTGCCACATCTCCCAGGTAGTGCGGCGTAGCTGCTGCTGTTGTCACATCTCCCAGGTAGTGTGGCGTAGCTGCTGCTGTTGCCACATCTCCCAGGTAGTGCGGCGTAGCTGCTGCTGTTGCCACATCTCCCAGGTAGTGCGGCGTAGCTGCTGCTGTTGCCACATCTCCCAGGTAGTGTGGCGTAGCTGCTGCTGTTGCCACATCTCCCAGGTATTGTGGCGTAGCTGCTGCTGTTGCCACATCTCCCAGGTAGTGCGGCGTAGCTGCTGCTGTTGCCACATCTCCCAGGTATTGTGGCGTAGCTGCTGCTGTTGCCACATCTCCCAGGTAGTGCGGCGTAGCTGCTGTTGTTGCCACATCTCCCAGGTAGTGCGGCGTAGCTGCTGCTGTTGCCACATCTCCCAGGTAGTGTGGCGTAGCTGCTGCTGTTGCCACATCTCCCAGGTAGTGCGGCGTAGCTGCTGCTGTTGCCACATCTCCCAGGTAGTGCGGCGTAGCTGCTGCTGTTGCCACATCTCCCAGGTAGTGCGGCGTAGCTGCTGCTGGAGCAACAATGGCACAAGTTCCTCATAATAATAACCTGGTGCTACAAGGACGTCCAATGGTAACCGTAACAGCCTCGTGTGGTACTGTACCCGGCCCCGGGACGTGTCCCAGGCCCCGGGACGTGTCCCAGGCACCAGAGCCAGCACTGGTGCGGCTCACTCCACTCTCTGTAAACTATGTCAGCCTGTATCATTATAGTCAGGCTGACATGTATACCATAGTCTTAACTGAAGACTCCTGGCCACCACCTTGAGAATTCCTGCCTGCCCCCCCCCCCCTGTACTGACCACAGTCTGATCACATGACCATACACAGTGACCTCACCACCAACGTATGTGTGTATGTGTACACATACGTTGTATATGTGTCAAGCTGGGATGTGTCATACATTTGCGTTATACACGAATATACTTTTCCCAGCATGTCAACCACTTGCGCTGGACAGTAGAGCGACTGTCTCGCTTCATGCAGGTAGGTGTTCAATCCCCGACCGTCCAAGTGGTTGAGCACCATTCCTTTCCTCCGTCCCATCCCAAAATCCTTAACCTGACCTCTTCCCAGTGTTACATAGTCGGAATGCCTTGACTTTCTCCTGATAATTCCCGTACATTTCCAGCTTGGGCGGGTAAGGCTTTAGTTTTTTTTTTTTTTGCTGAGGTGACTAAGCTTGCCACTTTAATTTCATTTTAATTTTGGCCGGGGGAGGGGAAGTTATTTTTGGCAGCTCCGCGCATCCTGTGAGTGGACACACCGCCATAGTGACAGTATTGGGCAGCGCCACTCATCCTGTGGGTGGACACACCGCCATAGTGACAGTATTGGGCAGCGCCACTCATCCTGTGGGTGGACACACCGCCATAGTGACAGTATTGGGCAGCGCCACTCATCCTGTGAGTGGACACACCGCCATAGGAACAGTATTGGGCAGCGCCACTCATCCTGTGAGTGGACACACCGCCATAGTGACAGTATTGGGCAGCGCCACTCATCCTGTGGGTGGACACAATGCCATAGTGACAGTATTGGGCGGCGTCACTCATCCTGTGGGTGGACACGCCGCCATAGTGACAGTATTGGGCAGCGTCACTCATCCTGTGAGTGGACACACCGCCATAGTGACAGTATTGGGCAGCGCCACTCATCCTGTGAGTGGACACACCGCCATAGTGACAGTATTGGGCAGCGTCACTCATCCTGTGAGTGGACACACCGCCATAGTGACAGTATTGGGCAGCGTCACTCATCCTGTGAGTGGACACACCGCCATAGTGACAGTATTGGGCAGCGTCACTCATCCTGTGAGTGGACACACCGCCATAGTGACAGTATTGGGCAGCGTCACTCATCCTGTGAGTGGACACACCGCCATAGTGACAGTATTGGGCAGCGTCACTCATCCTGTGAGTGGACACACCGCCATAGTGACAGTATTGGGCAGCGCCACTCATCCTGTGAGTGGACACACCGCCATAGTGACAGTATTGGGCAGCGCCACTCATCCTGTGGGTGGACACACCGCCATAGTGACAGTATTGGGCAGCGCCACTCATCCTGTGGGTGGACACACCGCCATAGTGACAGTATTGGGCAGCGCCACGCATCCTGTGAGTGGACACACCGCCATAGTGACAGTATTGGGCAGCGCCACTCATCCTGTGGGTGGACACACCGCCATAGTGACAGTATTGGGCAGCGTCACTCATCCTGTGAGTGGACACACCGCCATAGTGACAGTATTGGGCAACGCCACTCATCCTGTGGGTGGACACACCGCCATAGTGACAGTATTGGGCGGCGTCACTCATCCTGTGGATGGACACACCGCCATAGTGACAGTATTGGACAGTGCCACTCATCCTGTGGGTGGACACAATGCCATAGTGACAGTATTGGGACGCGTCACTCATCCTGTGGGTGGTCACAATGCCATAGTGACAGTATTGGGACGCGTCACTCATGCTGTGGGTGGACACAATGCCATAGTGACAGTATTGGGCAACGTCACTCATCCTGTGGGTGGACACACCGCCATAGTGACAGTATTGGACAGTGCCACTCATCCTGTGGGTGGACACACCGCCATAGTGACAGTATTGGACAGTGCCACTCATCCTGTGGGTGGACACACCGCCATAGTGACAGTATTGGACAGTGCCACTCATCCTGTGGGTGGACACACCGCCATAGTGACAGTATTGGGCAACGTCACTCATCCTGTGGGTGGACACAATGCCATAGTGACAGTATTGGGCAGCGTCACTCATCCTGTGGGTGGACACAATGCCATAGTGACAGTATTGGGCGGCGTCACTCATCCTGTGGGTGGACACACCGCCATAGTGACAGTATTGGGCGGCGTCACTCATCCTGTGGGTGGACACAATGCCATAGTGACAGTATTGGGACGCGTCACTCATCCTGTGGGTGGACACACCGCCATAGTGACAGTATTGGGCAGCGCCACTCATCCTGTGGGTGGACACAATGCCATAGTGACAGTATTGGGCGGCGTCACTCATCCTGTGGGTGGACACAATGCCATAGTGACAGTATTGGGACGCGTCACTCATCCTGTGGGTGGACACAATGCCATAGTGACAGTATTGGGCGGCGTCACTCATCCTGTGGGTGGACACAATGCCATAGTGACAGTATTGGGCGGCGTCAATCATCCTGTGAATGGACACACCGCCATAGTGACAGTATTGGGCAACGCCACTCATCCTGTGAGTGGACACACCGCCATAGTGACAGTATTGGGCAGCGCCACTCATCCTGTGAGTGGACACACCGCCATAGTGACAGTATTGGGCAACGCCACTCATCCTGTGAGTGAACACAGCGCCATAGTGACAGTATTGGGCAGCGTCACTCATCATGTGAGTGGACACACCGCCATAGTGACAGTATTGGGCAGCGCCACTCATCCTGTGAGTGGACACACCGCCATAGTGACAGTATTGGGCAGCGCCACTCATCCTGTGAGTGGACACACCGCCATAGTGACAGTATTGGACAGTGCCACTCATCCTGTGGGTGGACACAATGCCATAGTGACAGTATTGGGCAGCGCCACTCATCCTGTGGGTGGACACACCGCCATAGCAGCATGTTCAACACTCCTCAATAGGAAGAGCTGAAGGGTTGGAACAAGCAGTCACAAATTCTCATATGTGACACATATGATAATATGTGTCACATATCATATCATACCATCAGAGTGCCGGGGGGATGATGGGGAATTAGCCATGGCTACCATCATCTTTTGTCTGGTCGAGTGGTTAAGGGGTCCTGTATGCCAGTTCCAGAGTGCTCCTGGCAGTATGGGTTCGAGTCATTTCTGTGGTGAGAGTTTTCAGTTAAATATATATATATATATATATATATATATATATATATATATATATATATATATATATATATATATATATATATATATATATATATATATAATAAATATATATATGTGTTGTACCTAGTAGCCAGAACGCCATACTCGGTCTAGAATGCAAGGCCCGATTTGCCTAATAAGCCAAGTTTTCCTGTATTTATACATATTTCAATATTTTTTTCTTATGAAATGATAAAGCAATCCATTTCATTACGTGTGAGTTCATTTTTTTTTAATTTGAGTTAAAACTAACGTAGATATATGACCGAACGTAACCACCCCTACCTAAACTAACTGATCTTAACCTAACCTAACCTAACCTAACATAACCTAACCTAACTGATCTTAACCTAACCTAACTGATCTTAACCTAACCTAACTGATCTTAACCTAACCTAACACAATTAAGTCAATAATTTATGTTCTTAATATAATATAATAATAATAACTCAAATAAACAAATTGGAAACAATTTATTGAAAGTAAGGAAAATCACTCGGCCTATTAGGCAAATCGGACCTTGCATAGGAGGCAGAGAAGTGCGTTCTGGCTACTAGGTACGAAATATATATATATATATATATATATATATATATATATATATATATATATATATATATATATATATATATATATATATATATATATATATATATATATATATATATATATATATAACTAACGTGATGGTCAAGTGGATTAAGGCGTCTTGTACATACCAGTTGCGTTGCTTCTGGGAGTATGGGTTCGAGTCACTTCTGGGGTGTGAGTTTTCAGTTGCATATTGTCCTGGGGACCATTCAGGCTTGTTCGCATTTGTGTTCCTCACGTGTGCCCCAAAGAATGAGGTGATTTGGTAAAATGCTATGCCCAAGATAACTATCCGAGTGCCGGCGGTGGGGTGGTTCAAATAGCCTCGGCTATCACCTCATTATGTCCGGTCGTGATGGTCAAGTGGATTAAGGCGTCTTGTACATACCAGTTGCGTTGCTTCTGGGAGTATGGGTTCGAGTCACTTCTGGGGTGTGAGTTTTCAGTTGCATATTGTCCTGGGGACCATTCAGGCTTGTTCGCATTTGTGTTCCTCACGTGTGCCCCAAAGAATGAGGTGATTTGGTAAAATGCTATGCCCAAGATAACTATCCGAGTGCCGGCGGTGGGGTGGTTCAAATAGCCTCGGCTATCACCTCATTATGTCCGGTCGTGATGGTCAAGTGGATTAAGGCGTCTTGTACATACCAGTTGCGTTGCTTCTGGGAGTATGGGTTCGAGTCACTTCTGGGGTGTGAGTTTTCAGTTGCATATTGTCCTGGGGACCATTCAGGCTTGTTCGCATTTGTGTTCCTCACGTGTGCCCCAAAGAATGAGGTGATTTGGTAAAATGCTATGCCCAAGATAACTATCCGAGTGCCGGCGGTGGGGTGGTTCAAATAGCCTCGGCTATCACCTCATTATGTCCGGTCGTGATGGTCAAGTGGATTAAGGCGTCTTGTACATACCAGTTGCGTTGCTTCTGGGAGTATGGGTTCGAGTCACTTCTGGGGTGTGAGTTTTCAGTTGCATATTGTCCTGGGGACCATTCAGGCTTGTTCGCATTTGTGTTCCTCACGTGTGCCCCAAAGAATGAGGTGATTTGGTAAAATGCTATGCCCAAGATAACTATCCGAGTGCCGGCGGTGGGGTGGTTCAAATAGCCTCGGCTATCACCTCATTATGTCCGGTCGTGATGGTCAAGTGGATTAAGGCGTCTTGTACATACCAGTTGCGTTGCTTCTGGGAGTATGGGTTCGAGTCACTTCTGGGGTGTGAGTTTTCAGTTGCATATTGTCCTGGGGACCATTCAGGCTTGTTCGCATTTGTGTTCCTCACGTGTGCCCCAAAGAATGAGGTGATTTGGTAAAATGCTATGCCCAAGATAACTATCCGAGTGCCGGCGGTGGGGTGGTTCAAATAGCCTCGGCTATCACCTCATTATGTCCGGTCGTGATGGTCAAGTGGATTAAGGCGTCTTGTACATACCAGTTGCGTTGCTTCTGGGAGTATGGGTTCGAGTCACTTCTGGGGTGTGAGTTTTCAGTTGCATATTGTCCTGGGGACCATTCAGGCTTGTTCGCATATATATATATATATATATATATATATATATATATATATATATATATATATATATATATATATATATATACATATCAGTAATCTTTTTATATCACAAGTGATTCAACAAGAGACTCACAAGTCACTATACAAGGCACTTTACATCTATGGTGAGTGTCAAACACGGAGACATCACTACTAGATGTTTTAAGGAGTAACCCCAACTGTAAATATGGGTGTTGGACACAACAGCACCCTCCCCCCTTTTCTAATGGACAAAAAAATGCAAGCTGTGGTAAGACACAATATATTTGGCAGAATAAATATCCTGCGGTACCCGAAAGTTTTGTTCTTACACCAGTAATGTTCATTATACTGTATATATGTGTGTGTGCTTGGTGGGGTACCCGGGGCTGCTCTCTCTCTCTCTCTCTCTCTCTCTCTCTCTCTTTCTCTTTCTCTTGGTAGTCGCAATAAGATCTGACCCTTCTCAAAGGGGGGTGCGCAATGGGGCCAAACCACCTATGATAATCCCCCTAGCTTAATGTGTTATGAAATATCGAGTGAGGCTAGGCTCAAGCATCAAAACTGACACCATGGACATACAATCTATTTTATAAATATAAATGATCTATAAGAGGAATTGTTACATAAATATGATTACAAATGATAAATTCTAAGGGAGAATAAAGAACTTGGGTGACGGCTTCATCACCAAAAGGACATTGACAGAATAATTGAGCGGAGCAACACATGGCAGATGGAATTTAGCGTAAATAAATATCACATAATGGAATGTGGAATAAGGGAGAACAGGTTACACTGAACCTACACATGATATGAAAAGTTGCCAAGATCGTCTGACAATGACAGACGCAGGAGTGGGTCTGGAGAGTGAGCTGCCATCACAGCACCACATGAAGGTCACTGTGAGAGGAGTCTATGCTATGCTAGTAACATTTCAGAACCACTAATAAATATATGAATGGAGTATTATGAAAGCAACTGTTCACGTCATTCGTGAGACCAAAACTCGAATATGCAGAAATGGCGCGGTTGCCATATCTCAAGAAACGTAGCAATAAATTAGAAAAGGTGTCAAGGTGTATGTGGCTCTTGTATGGGTTCCGGAACAATACCGTGAGCTATGAGACGAGGCTGAAGACTCAACATGCCGAGGCTGCACGATGGGTGGAACAGAGACGATATAATCACTGTACAAAAGGTAACTGGAATCAGCAAAATAGACAAAAACGAATTTCTGATACTGTTCATTTATTTTGGTTAAGAAATTATGTAACTTGTTCATCAGTGCTGTAACTTGCTTACCTAAATGAACTTTAGGGGTAATTTGGGGGGTTCAGTCCCAGAGCCTATTATGTTTTTTCTTCCACAGACGTGGCCACACATTTACAATGCTAACCAGCATATATACATCTTCTTCTGTCCTCCGTGGACAGAGATTTATTAAACATATAGTTCAGGGGTTTATTGAACAATCAACAACAGAAGGTGAATGTAGTGCCTTTAAAATGCTAAGCTAACCTACATACGTAAATACATAGATACACAGCTTTACGTATGCCCTACATAAAGTGTTCGATGTGTCTTTTACATAGTGTCATTAATGTGCATTTACAAAGGTGAAATGTAATTCTGATCAGCTTCCACATATATTTTATACACATACATATACATACACACACACATACATACATATATGCACACACATACACGTACATTTGTCTCATTTGCTCTGACAGGGTGAGATAGTTGATCTCACCCTGTCTAGACTAGACTTCTCTAGTCACCCTGTAGTCTAGAGAACCTATTGTGCAATTAAGCACTTAACCACTGAAGGTGATTCAGATGCTTTTACAATCTTGTGTCTGTAACCTTTTCCACTACCGCCCACATGATGGGTATAGGGTGCATAATAATTAAACTAAACTAACTCTGATGCAGACGATGAGTCACAATACCGAGGTTGAGGATATGATGACCAATCCACACACCAGAAACAACGAAGTCGTTGTTTCATCAGCTTGTGATGTGTTTGGTCATCATATACCTATAATATACCTATAATATACCTACAATTTTCTCTCATCTTTTTTTTTCTTGCCTTGTAAATGGTATCATTTTTTATAAATTTTGCAAGTATTTACCTACTTAAAATTTTCTTAGATTAAGGACCTGCCCGAAACGCTGCTCGTACTAGTGGCTTTACAAGATTGTAATTACCATATTATGTATCCTCACAATCCCAATGTACATTCTTGTATATGCATAAATAAATAAATAAAATAAATAAATAAATCAACTAACTGTGATACCTGTGACACAAGTGACTTCTGCTGCTGCAACATTCACTCACGTGAGCTCACTTAAGACTCATACGTGAGTAATTAATGAAAATAAAGAGTGATTTTGACCAAACACATCCTTGTTTGAGGCAGACTAGTAGTGCACATCAGAGGAGTTTTTGACCACTGTGAGTGGTGTTGTGTACTCGTTGTCCAGACCCCCGTGTCAGGCTCGGGCTGGTTGTGTAGTTTATGTTTTCAGTGAAACAATTAACGAATTATTACCATTCGTAAATATGATTTTGTTCTACTAAAATCTGTATTTTGTTTTAACTTTTTTCTTTTGTCTTGCAGCAATATCAACAGATAGAGAAGATGAAGGCTGGAATAGAAGAGGAGGTACATTTCCACAAAGAACAAGTCCAAGCCCACAAAGATGCCATAAAAAGGCACCACCGAATACTGGATGAGCTGATGATGAGCATGAGGAACATTGTGGCCAGAGACAAGCTGTCTGGTAATGACTCTTAAGATCATTATGATGATGATGATGATGGCCACACCTCTTAAACCAAGCTCATCTATAGCCTAATTCTGAAGTTTGGTTAGCTGTGACGCTTTGCTGTGTGTGTGTGTGTGTGTGTGTGTGTGTGTGTGCGCGTGTGTGTGTGTGTGTGTGTGTGTGTGTACTCACCTATATGTACTCACCTATATGTGCTTGCAGGATCGAGCATTGACTCTTGGATCCCGCCTTTCTAGCTATCGGTTGTTTACAGCAATGACTCCTGTCCCATTTCCCTATCATACCTAGTTTTAAAAGTATGAATAGTATTTGCTTCCACAACCTGTTCCCCAAGTGCATTCCATTTTTCTACTACTCTCACGCTAAAAGAAAACTTCCTAACATCTCTGTGACTCATCTGAGTTTCCAGTTTCCACCCATGTCCCCTCGTTCTGTTATTATTACGTGTGAACATTTGATCTATTTCCACTTTGTCAATTCCCCTGAGTATTTTATATGTCCCTATCATATCTCCTCTCTCCCTTCTTTTCTGTAGTGTCGTAAGGTTCAGTTCCTTCAGCCGCTCTTCATATCCCATCCCTCGTAGCTCTGGGACAAGCCTCGTCGCAAACCTCTGAACCTTCTCCAGTTTCTTTATGTGTTTCTTCAGGTGGGGGCTCCATGATGGCGCGGCATACTCTAAGACGGGTCTCACGTAGGCAGTGTAAAGCGCCCTAAAAGCTTCCTCATTTAGGTTTCTGAATGAAGTTCTAATTTTCGCCAGTGTAGAGTACGCTGCTGTCGTTATCCTATTTATATGTGCCTCAGGAGTTAGATTGGGTGTCACATCCACTCCCAGGTCTCTTTCTCGAATCGTTACAGGTAGGCTGTTCCCCTTCATTGTGTACTGTCCCTTTGGTCTCCTGTCACCTGATCCCATTTCCATAACTTTACATTTACTGGTGTTAAACTCCAGTAGCCATTTCTCTGACCATCTCTGCAGCCTGTGTAAGTCCTCTTGGAGGATCCTACAATCCTCGTCTGTCACAACTCTTCTCATTAATTTTGCGTCATCTGCAAACATTGACATGTATGATTCCACTCCTGTAAACATATCATTTACGTAAATTAGAAAGAGGATTGGTCCCAGCACCGATCCTTGAGGTACTCCACTTGTTACTGTTCGCCAGTCCGACTTTTCGCCCCTTACCATTACCCTCTGGCTCCTTCCTGTTAGGTAGTTCTTCACCCATACTAGGGCCTTTCCGCTTACTCCTGCCTGCCTCTCAAGTTTGTATAGCAGTCTCATGTGCGGTACCGTATCAAAGGCCTTTTGGCAGTCAAGAAATATGCAGTCTGCCCAGCCTTCTCTGTCCTGCCTTATCCTTGTTACTTTATCATAGAATTCTAAAAGGTTTGTTAGGCATGATTTCCCTGTCCAGAACCCATGTTGGTGCTTGTTTACAAACCCAATGCTCTCCAGGTGCTCAACAAGTCTTAGCCTAATTATTCTTTCAAGTATTTTGCAGGGGATGCTTGTCAGTGATACGGGTCTGTAGTTAAGTGCCTCCTCCCTATCCCCCTTTTTGAAAATCGGTACGACATTTGCCTCCTTCCAGCAACTGGGCAATTCTCCCGACATAAGTGACTCATTGAAGATCATTGCCAGAGGCACGCTGAGAGCCTGCGCTGCCTCTTTAAGTATCCACGGTGATACTTTGTCTGGTCCAACAGCTTTATTTGCATCCAGTGTTGTCAACTGTTTCATTACATCCTCTGCTGTCACCTCTATATCTGATAGTCTTTCATCTTGGGTAATCTCTTCTAACAATGGGAGCTGCTCAGGCTCGGTAGTGAACACTCCATGGAATTTTGCATTCAGTACCTCGCAGATTTCCTTGTCGCTTTCTGTATATGCCCCTTCTGTTTTCCTCAGTCTTGTCACTTGGTCATTTACCGACATCTTCCTTCTTATATGGCTATGTAGTAATTTTGGTTGCTTTTTCGCTTTGACTGCAATATCGTTCTCATAATTTCTTTCCGACACTCGTCTTATGTTAATGTAATCATTCCTAGCTCTGTTACATCTAATCCTGTTGTCCTCTGTCCTTTGTCTTCTGTACTTCCTCCACTCCCTCCTGCTTCTCACCTTTGCTTCCTGACACTGTCTATTAAACCATGGGTTATTATATTCCCTCCTGCTTTTTTTCTTTATTGTTGGAATAAATCTATCTTCAGCCTCCTTGCATTTCAATATGACTTGGGTCATCATATTACCGACATCTGGTGTGTGTGTGTGTGTGTGTGTGTGTGTGTGTGTGTGCGTGTGTGTGTGTGTGTGTGTGCGTGTGTGTGTGTGTGTGTGTGTGTGTGCTGTCAGAGTTACTGTGGACGTCGGCTTGCTGCCTTCTCTTGATAATTACTTAATGTGGACGTTACATGACAGTTATGTGATATTACAGTTTGGTTGTGGTCATACAGGAATACAAGGCTTGGCCCCTTCCATTACCCAGCTTTTATGTTTTAGCTTCATAGATATTTGATCTTTGTGAGCAAGTGCTTTTGAACTTAATCTTGGAGTGCATCATCAATGTGTTTCTTTAAGGGTGACCACGAGACGGAAGTCACTTGGAGTGTGTCTGGTGGTGTGAAGGATCAAGAGTTTTCCATCCGACCCTCTCGCACATTTCTTGTTTGATGTACAAGACAGTATGGATCCTGTGGCACAGTAGTCTACAGCCACGATTCACAATTGAGGGTCCCCGCGTTTAATTCCCCCATGAAGGACAGTCAGTCCGACAGGTCTCCCTTAACCTGATACCACTGTTCACCTAGCAGTAAACAGGCACCTGGGGGTTAGGCAACTGCTGTGGGTTGGAGCCTGGGGAGCTACAGGCTCCCTGTCCCCAACAATGAGAATGAAATTGTATTGTTTAACTGAATGGCTCCCTTAAAGAAATACTTCACATGTCACTTTAGTACAGGTGTACATGTACTGCTGTACATGTACTGCTGTACATGTACTGCTGTACATGTACAGGTGTACATGTACTGCTGTACAGTACTTTACTTTATTGCTACATAGAATTATATTGAAATATTGCATC
This sequence comes from Procambarus clarkii, assembly GCF_040958095.1. Taxonomy (NCBI): domain Eukaryota; kingdom Metazoa; phylum Arthropoda; class Malacostraca; order Decapoda; family Cambaridae; genus Procambarus; species Procambarus clarkii. Next base: position 13,299,001 of record NC_091168.1, read on the forward strand.
TGACATGCATTGCATAAATAAGACTACTGTATTACAAATATTTAGTAATATGCATTATTCATTTTTTTATCCTTATATTTTTCAACATTTGTCTGTAGAGTTATACATAAAACACGTGATAATACATATACATATACTTAGGCCCGGTGTGGTAGACCATATCTAGGGTATTTAATTATTTATTGTCAGCATCTATGCATGTATCACCAAGAGTTGCATGTATCACCAAGAGTTGCATGTATCACCAAGAGTTGCATGTATCCTACCTCGGCGGTGGCAAGATATATTATAGGGAGGGGATTGAGGGGGAGAAATGTACACAGGGAATTGTTGAGGAAAGGAAGATTGGTTGGGGTGGGGTTGCGGGAAAGGCGTGTGTGTGGGGGAAGGGGATGAGGGGGGTGTATACAGGTAGGGGTTGAGAGAGGTAAGGTTGTAGAGATGTCTAGGAAAAAGTGGTTTTCCACATTTCGAGAAGAATATGGGCAAGGCTGGGTTGTGGTTGGGGTGGGGAACGAGGGGAGGGGTTGGGTTGGGATTGGTTGGGTCTGGGGTGGGGAAAGGGGGACGGGTTGGGTGGGGATGCGTTAGTGTTGGGTGTAGGGAAAGGAGGGAGGAGTTTGGTGAGGATGGGTTGGGGCTGGGGTGGGTAGATGGGTAGGGATTGGGTGGGGGGATGGATTGTGTAGAATGTGAATCCATGAGAAATATACATTTTCACCAATTTCAATAATTTTGAGACCCATCGTTGGATCCAGGTGAAATTTAAACACGTCACTTCTCTATAAATGAGAATCACAATGATTCTCAGTGAATAACTTATATTTATATATATATATATATATATGTCGTACCTAGTAGCCAGAACGCACTTCTCAGCCTACTATGCAAGGCCCGATTTGCCTAATAAGCCAAAAAAGTTAGGTTAGGTAGGTTAGGTAGTCGAAAAACAATTAATTCATGAAAACTTGGCTTATTAGGCAAATTGGGCCATGCATAGTAGGCTGAGAAGTGCGTTCTGGCTACTAGGTACGACATTATATATATATATATATATATATATATATATATATATATATATATATATATATATATATATATATATATATATATATATATATATATATATATATATATATATATGTCGTACCTAGTCGCCAGAACTCACTTCTCAGCCTACTATTCAAGGCCCGATTTGCCTAATAAGCCAAGTTTTCCTGAATTAATATATTTACTATAATTTTTTTCTTATGAAATGATAAAGCTACCCTTTTCACTATGTATGAGGTCAATTTTTTTTTATTGGAGTTAAAATTAACGTAGATATATGACCGAACCTAACCAACCCTACCTAACCTAACCTAACCTATATATATATGTAAGGTTAGGTTAGGTAGCCAAAAAAAGCTAGGTTAGGTTAGGTAGGTTAGGTCGACGAAAAAACATTAATTCATGAAAACTTGGCTTATTAGGCAAATCGGGCCTTGCATAGTTGGCTGAGAAGTGAGTTCTGGCTACTAGGTACGACATATATATATATATATATATATATATATATATATATATATATATATATATATATATATATATATATATATATATATATATATATATATATATATATATATATATATATTATATATATATATATATATAATATATATATAAATGTATAAATGTATGTGTCTTAAAATTATATTTTGTGTACTTGTACACAAGATATAATTTATAGAACCAAAAGGACCGCCTGATTACCTCCTCTTAAACACAGTACAACCCTCTCTCACGACCTCTGTTGCTCAAGTGAGGTCAAGACGTCCCTGGCGAGCCTCTCACCTTGTCAACAAAGTATCGACATCTCATGTCACGTCACGTATTTACATGTTCATCCTCTGCCCGTGCTTTTATACTATTCATTAACACTTGTCATGCATTTAGTATATATTCATACATCTATACTTCCTCTGACCTCTCAATCAGGTCCAGATGGCTGAATAGTTCTCAATGGGGTAGACTCGTTCTTCAGGCTACTTGGGGTCATAACACTTCCTTCCCCTTATTTTTGAGAGTTATTCCAGTGGTTAGGCTCGGAATAATGCATCGGCCACCACATTATCTCGTCCTCTTATTTGCCTTATTACAAGGTCATATTCTTGGTGCAATAGAAACCACCTGGTTAGCCTCTGGTTGGCGTGTTTCATCTTGCTCAGGAACACCAGGGGATTATGGTCTGTATACACCGTAACTGGGTGTCCTCCCCAACTCATGTATACCTCAAAAATGCTTTAACGCCAGAACCAAAGCCAAAGTCTCCTTCTTTACCGTACTGTACGATCTCTGAAATTTAACAAACTTCTTCGAGAAGAAAGATACGGGGCGATAAATTTCATCCTTCTGCTGTGTCAGTACAGCTCCAGCTCCTACATCACTGGTATGCACGAACAATGCAAATGGTACTCCAAAATCCGGCGACACTAACACAGGCGCCTCAGTCAACAATTTCTTGGTCTTCTCAAATACTTCCTGTGCTACCCTGTTCTACTCCCACTTCTTGCCCTTTAATAACAAACTTGTCATAGGAGCGGCTACGGTGGAAAATTTCTCACGAAACTTCCGGTAATACCCGATCATACCTAAGTATCTTAACAACTCCTTTCCTCTGGGTACCAGGAAATTATCGATGTCTTCCACTTTCGTTCTCACTGGAGCAACCTCACCTTGCCCTACTACATATCCTAGGTATTCCAGGCGGGCTCTCCTGAACTCACTTTTCTCCAAGTTAATTGTTGGCCTTCTCCAACCAATTTGTTCAACTGGTTAGTCTGTTTCCATACTCTCTCCAGGAGTCTGCAAATAACCCGTTGCCCCTTGCAACATCTGGCTCACAACTCGCTAGAAACATTGTCTTCTAAGTGAACCAACTTCTCTCACACCTTGGCTAGGCTGTCCCTGCTGGACACCTTCGCTCCATCAGTCCTCTCTACTTACTGTTTCCTCCCTCCGTTTCTTCTTCTTCTTGCACCCCATATGTCCAGTGTTAGACATCCGTGGTCTGTACCTCTTCTGTCGTTCTCATACTTCGGTTCATCGTCCTCATGATTTGGTCTGTCACCACCACACTTTAGTCTCTCATCAACATAGTGTTCACGCTTCCATCCACCACCATCATACTTCCACCTATTGTCATCATTCTTCACTTTCTCGTCTTCACCGACGATCTCTTTTTTTCATCTCCTCATTTATCCGAGACTTCATCCACTTCGACTTCCATCGAATTTTCGACTTTCTTCTATTCCTCCATGCTTAGTGTCATCTTCTTCTCCCGTTTCACTCTACTACACAACTCCAATTCTTCACCTTCGACTCTTCCTCGTCCTCTCAAAGCTTCTTCGAGGACTATATTATTCTCAACAGCACCCGACCGTACATGTTCCTCTACCTCTCCAAGAATGCTTATAAGCATCTCTCCACACACACACAGTCTCTTCTCACTTCCTCTTCTCTGTTATCACTCGTCTTCACTATCTCTTCTTCACGCTTAATGTGAAATGTGTCAACTCTTGACATATCATACAACTCAACTTCATTATCCCTACGCTCCTGTTCCTGTGGACAACGTGACATTTTACTCTCGTCCTCAGTCTGTCCACATCCTTCTTCACCTCTGCCCAGCACAGCTGCCTCCACTTCCTGATTCTCAATTTCCAGGATCTCTTCACATTAGTTCTCTCCGGCAGGGTCGTCTTCACTTCTGACCTCACCGAGCCTTCATTTTCCTGATCTAAACTTCCACCAAACAGCCACACTATCTCCACGTCAATATCTTCACTCAGTGGAGACCTCGCCATGCTCTCATTTTCGTGAGCTAGATCTTCACCAAACAGCCATGCTATCTTCACGTCGATATCTTCTATCGGTGGAGTCAACACTGTCACATCCTCACCAGTGTCTCTCTCGGCGGCCACCTCTGCCGTCATCACTACCGAGGCGGCCACCTCTGCCGTCATCACTACCGAGGCGGCCACCTCTGCCGTCATCACTACCGAGGCAGGGACCTCAATGACCTGACTGTCCACTGACACATCCCCTAGGATGTCAGCCAGGTCCCCTCTATCAGGTGTCCCATTGGTACCGTGGCCCTCCTTGCACACTTCCGGCACAGCTTCCACCATGAGCTTCGGCAACACCCTATAACCACACAAGCCATTGCCAAGGATCACTTGTATCCCTGGAACAGGTATGTCAGGGCACACTTCTAACATCACCTCTGCCGTCAAATAATCTGAATTTAGCTTAACAGTACAAAAGGGCATGTCACCCTCAGACAGCAACCCATACATCATTATCTTTTCACTGTCAACTAAAAGTACCTAATTCCCAATCATGCTTCTCATAATCAAACTCTGATTAACTCCAGTATCTCTGAGGATACTAACCTCCACCTCAGGTTGGCCTTCTATGCTGACCCAACCTTTCCGGCCTATACAGCTCATTCACTAAGTTTACTTTCTGCAGTTTGTCCTGCAATACATTAACACATTTGAATCAATGGTCACACATTGTCAGGGTCACAACTCTCTTGCCCTGTCTACAGTCTTTCTTCATGTGACCACGTCCGCCGCATCTATAGCACCTTATGTGGGAGAAATCTTTTTATATCCTCCTGAGAGGCTTTGATTCTGCCCACTCGAGTTCTCTGCTCAGACACACCACCTGCACTCTACTGGATTTGGCTGGACTCTTGATTTCTTGGTACACGACCAGGTTAACGTTCAACTCCTTCATCCTCACTTTCTGACGAGGTGTACGATTTACTTTTCTAAGTTTTAGGATACTTACATTTATTTGCCCATCTATCAAAATTTTTCTCACCCCAGGCTCCCCTGGGTCTGCCATTGTTACGTCTCGCCTCACTTTTCACCCTGTTTTCCCTTAAGCTCTTATACGCCTCTGTAATCATGTCTGCCCTATCTGCGATATCTCTTACATCCTTCACTCCTGCCTCTTCGATCTCTAACCTCGTCTCGGGGTGCATCATTTCTAGGAATTTCTCCATAATCATCAACTGTTTTAGATCAGCATAAGATCCCACCCCAGCAGCCTCCATCCATCTCTGGAAACGCCTTTCCAGATCCCTTGTCGTCTCAGCAAACATACTTGCTGGAGCCTTCATCATTTCTCTGAAGCGTTTCCTATATGCTTCTGGGTTCAACTGAAATAAGCGTAATATGCTGTTCTTCACTGTCCCATAATCTCGGCATTCCTCCAATGACAGCTGGGTATATGCCTCTCTGGCGGCACCGATCAATCTTAATTGAACCAATTGGGCCCATTCTTCCTGTGGCTACTCTTTGATGTTGGCTACCACCTTCTCGAAATGTTCGAAGAAGCTCTCTGCCTCCTCAGACACAAATAGGGGGAATGTTCTTTTCTCTAACTTTAATATCGTGTGGGTCTCCATTTGTTTTGTTCTCTCTCTTTCATTGCTCCAACTCCAGTTCTCTTATTCGGGTTTTCTCCTTTTCTTTCTCCTATTTCAACTCCAGTTCTCTTAGTTTGGCTCTCTTTTTTTTCTGTTTCATTTTTCATCTATAATTCTAACTTCAACTTTTCCAGTTGGAACTGTTTCTCCTCACGTTGCTGTTGCATCTGCTGCAGCTCTAGCTGAAACCTTTCCAAGCTTCTATTCCGGCTACTCCTGCTAAAGCGACTACTCCTACTTGATCCTTGGGATCTCACTTCATCTTGTCCATCATCCTCCTTTCCACTTCCACCTCCTTTCTGGGCTCCTTATTCTACCACTTCGTTCCTAGCTCTCAACTGCCTAAGGATCTCATCCTTCATTCCAGCCACTTTAGATGACTTCACCTTGATGCCACATTTCTCCGTTATCTGCTTCAACTGCTCTTTGGTGCAACCTTCCAAATCCTCAGGCTTGCCTGACTCTACAAACGCTTGCACCTTCTCCTTCCTGTCCTGTGAGTCTTCCAGAGAGAGAGAGAGAGAGAGAGAGAGAGAGAGAGAGAGAGAGAGAGAGAGAGAGAGAGAGAGAGAGAGAGAGAGAGAGAGAGAGAGAGAGAGAGAATGAATGAGAATGAGAATGAGAATGTATCTGCAGTCACACAGGCCAACAATAGGTAGCCCACACAGCTACTGTAATGGTTGTATCACTCCGCCTCCTGGACTCAAAACGAGGGTGTGTCAATCCAATCTCCCAGACAGGCCCCCAATATCTGTCCCGGGCCTGAGGGGGTTGGGGCTAATGGAACTTAAACCTCCAAAGAGAGCTCTGGTTGCTGCTTCAGACTGTTACTTGCGTACAGGTGGACAATGTCCCTCAACCACTCTCTGCTGGAACAGACAACCGACCTTGGCAGCCACATTCCCGCTATCGTCGGTTGACCAGCAATGAACTCTGGAGTGCTTGAAGTTTTCTCAGATCTCCATGTACACCTCTTGATCTTGGAGAGGGGTTCATCATCACATATCTAGGGGTGCGGCTCCAACACTGGCCTCGTTTTCCTATGAACACACCCTACTTGAGCCGCCGTGACTCCCCACTCTCTCCTTATCTTGGACTGATCTCCTAAATTTCCCTTTAATGGATTAGTATTTTCTGCCACCCTGTCCACAGCTGTGATCCTTTCTCTTTCTCTCTCCTGCTGTCTGGGAAGCCTCACCAGGTTGTGAACAAAAGAGAGCTAACAATACATATTTAATGAACAAAAGAACATATACCACATTACATCATAAAACAAGATGAAATATTAACATGCAACACTCTAAGCTGCTACAACCTGGTAGCAATCCAATTTATCTTGGCTTCACCAACCCTCCACATCAGTTGGCTGCTCAACTCTTGGCTTACCACTTACTACTCTTCACTAAGTGGGGATTGCAATATCGTCACAACACTATTGTACGATCAGCTTTAAAAGTATATAAAAACTCAGCTTGAGGCTTTAACACCACTTGTCACAACAATATTGTACAATCAGCTCTGACAGTATATAAACTTCAGCCTTTGGCTGAAACACCAGAAACATCTGCATAAATATTCCCCAACACAAAATGAAGTCAATCTCTCACCTTACACTGCATTTTACACGCCAACAAGCATTCAAGCACTCCCCTTATACATCAGGGAGCCGGTCGGCCGAGCGGACAGCACGCTGGACTTGTGATCCTGTGGTCCTGGGTTCGATCCCAGGCGCCGGCGAGAAACAATGGGCAGAGTTTCTTTCACCCTATGCCCCTGTTACCTAGCAGTAAAATAGGTACCTGGGTGTCAGTCAGCTGTCACGGGCTGCTTCCTGGGGGTGGAGGCCTGGTCGAGGACCGGGCCGCGGGGACACTAAAAGCCCCGAAATCATCTCAAGATAACCTCAAGATAACCATGAACCTCTGTTCTGCTCCTAGAGGCTCTCCAAAATAGTCAACAAGGCTCTCCTGCAGTCCTCCCAAACTGCGACACAATCAAGTTCTCATCAAACAACAGTGATTCTTCACCACTGATCCCACAGACACGTGAAACTCCTCTTCACTGCTCCTTTACACAGCTTGAGGTCAGCTCCTCACTATAGAGCTCTGCTTTCCCGTAGAGTTCAGCATACACTTCTCCTGCCTCGAAGTTTCCTCAATTAACTTCTTCCCTGGCCTCGAAGTTCTTCCATCAAATTCTCCCCCCAAAAAACTGTAATTTCCATTACCAAGCCAATAAAAATGTTTCCCTACTAAAACTTAATTAAATGTATTTACAGAAAATTCCACAATCCGACATCTCCTTAAACTATTGCGTCGCCGCAACGGTCCTCCCCTATCTTGGGCGGGTCCATTTGGGACATTGCTGGCAGCCGCCAGCCAAGGTCGGGAGGCTCCCTCACTTAGTCAGCCACTGGCCTCCGGAGAGGGTGGACGTGTTACTCCGCCTTCCAGGATGTTCCTCTATCTCTCTCTTATATCAGCTCACTGCCTTAGTAAAACATATATACTATACTCATAAACACTTGCCATGATGGGCACATAATCAAACACAGGCAACCACTGCAACAACTGTTATATTAGCTTACCGCAGAATTCCTCTGTTGAGGGCGCTCAGGTCGGCTGCGGCTCCAAGATGTCGTCCCATCTGACACCCAACCAGGTCTTAGACTGTCTCACAGCTCTTCTACTCTTGACTTGAGCACATTAAAACGTCCACAGGCTTCACACATAAACACCTGCTTGATTACCTCCTTTAGTAGGGGCACACAACTAGGGGTTCCTCCTTTTCTGCCGGGAACTTAAACACAGTACAACCCTCTCTCACGACCTGTTGCTCAAGTGAGCTCAAGACGTCCCTGGCGAGCCTCTCACCTTGTCAACAAAGTATCGACATCTCGTGTCGCGTCACTTATTTACATGTTCATCCTCTGCCCGTGCTTTTATACTATTCATCAACACTTGTCATGCATTTAGTATATATTCACATAACTATACTTCCTCTGACCTCTCAATCAGGTCCAGATGGCTGAATAACTCTCATTGGGGTAGACTCGTTCTTCAGGCCACCTGGGGTCATAACAAGAATCACTCGATTAAGACTATAACCGTCCCTAGCGGCTAGCAATCTCGCCCTAATCAGGTGTAGCCGCGACCATCTTGATTCAAACAGGTGTTTGAATCAATAAACATCAAACTTTGGCGGCAACGGAAAAGACTTAGATGCGAATCGACCTGTCAATTTTGTGCGCGATCACTAGTCGCCGATTTGTTGCTAGGTAGTCTATAACCGCATCTCTCAATAGCCTCGACCAGTTTCACGAGTCATCATAAAGCCCAGCGTGTTCGTTGTCTTGCAACACGCCCTCAGAAAATCTGGTGGCGTCCCACAAATAATTCTGCCCCGAGAGTTCAAAAATTGGAACTGCTGTTGAGAATATGTTAGTTATACACCTCTGAACAAATTGAAAGTGGTCGAGTAAATTACCCAGTTCAATCAGCTCATTCTTTGCCATGTTTAATGTATGTTGTAGCTGTAACATTACATATAAGGCACATGCTACATTGTAATCTCTATGGTAACTACAATGGTTCCCAATAATCCTCAACATCGCTAATGACACCGGCAATCATATTTACTAACCATTAATGACATCTATCACAAAGCCGCAACGTTTACACCAGTCACTTAACAGGACAGCCGAATCGAGGAAGCTCACCCATCAGACCCTATGACCAGCTGCCCAGTGGGGTCACTGGGGTCACCACAGGTGAGGGGGACCTGTACACTGGGGTCACCACAGGTGAGGGGGACCTGTACACTGGGGTCAACACAGGTGAGGGGGACCTGTACACTGGGGTCAACACAGGTCAGGGGGACCTGTACACTGGGGTCAACACAGGTCAGGGGGACCTGTACACTGGGGTCAACACAGGTCAGGGGGACCTGTACACTGGGGTCAACACAGGTCAGGGGGACCTGTACACTGGGGTCAACACAGGTCAGGGGGACATGTACACTGGGATCAACACAGGTCAGGGGGGGACCTGTACACTGGGGTCAACACAGGTCAGGGGGGGGACCTGTACACTGGGGGTCAACACAGGTCAGGAGGGGGGACCTGTACACTGGGGTCAACACAGGTCAGGGGGACCTGTACACTGGGTCAACACAGGTCAGGGGGGGGGACCTGTACACTGGGGTCAACACAGGTCAGGGGGGGGGACCTGTACACTGGGGGTCAACACAGGTCAGGGGGGGGGACCTGTACACTGGGGGTCAACACAGGTCAGGGGGACCTGTACACTGGGGTCAACACAGGTCAGGGGGGGACCTGAACACTGGGGTCAACACAGGTCAGGGGGGGACCTGTACACTGGGGGTCAACACAGGTCAGGGGGGGGGACCTGAACACTGGGGTCAACACAGGTCAGGGGGGACCTGTACACTGGGGGTCAACACAGGTCAGGGGGGGGGACCTGTACACTGGGGGTCAACACAGGTGAGGGGGACCTGTACACTGGGGGTCAACACAGGTGAGGGGGATCTGTACACTGGGGTCAACACAGGTCAGGGGGACCTGTATACTGGGGGTCAACATAGGTGAGGGGGACCTGTACACTGGGGGTCAACACAGGTGAGGGGGACCTGTACACTGGGGGTCAACACAGGTGAGGGGGACCTGTACACTGGGGGTCAACGCAGGTCAGGGGGACCTGTACACTGGGGGTCAACACAGGTCAGGGGGACCTGTACACTGGGGGTCAACACAGGTCAGGGGGACCTGTACACTGGGGGTCAACACAGGTCAGGGGGACCTGTACACTGGGGGTCAACACAGGTCAGGGGGACCTGTACACTGGGGATCAACACAGGTCAGGGGGACCTGTACACTGGGGGTCAACACAGGTCAGGGGGGGGGACCTGTATACTGGGGTCAACACAGGTCAGGGGGACCTGTACACTGGGGATCAACACAGGTCAGGGGGACCTGTACACTGGGGGTCAACACAGGTCAGGGGGGGGGACCTGTACACTGGGGGTCAACACAGGTCAGGGGGACCTGTACACTGCGGGTCAACACAGGTCAGGGGGACCTGTACACTGGGGGTCAACACAGGTCAGGGGGACCTGTACACTGCGGGTCAACACAGGTCAGGGGGACCTGTACACTGGGGGTCAACACAGGTCAGGGGTGTAATGGGTCCGGATCTTTACCATGAAATGAATCTTTCCTTCCCTCCTTCTTCTTCACTCATTACCCCAGCTTAACACTGTTACAGTTCAGTATGACCCCACACTGAATTGCCACGAATATAAGCTGAATATTAAATGAGGAGGGCACAACAAGAATAGGGGTTATTATGTTATAACTAATAATTAACAAGTCATTAGACACTGCCACCACCTTCCCGATCAACCATACCTGAATGTGTCTATCACCGACCCACCAGGAAGGCAAGGAATCAGTAATCATGGACTCCCGGGTCATAGGAACTTCAGTAATAAATCTTGGGAATTAGTTTGTTTAATTTACTTTCCTTAATTAAATCCAAGGGCAACTGTAATATCCATTAAATGGAGGAGAACATGGGGGTTTCCAAATACCTCACACACACACACACACACACACACACACACACACACACACACACACACACATACACACACACACACACACACACACACACACACACACACACGGGACCAAAGAGCCAAAGCTCAACCCCCGCAAGCACAAATAGGTGAGTACACACACACACACACACACACACACATATATATATATATATATATATATATATATATATATATATATAACTGAAAACTCACACCCCAGAAGTGACTCGAACCCATACTCCCACAACTGGTATGTACAGGGACGCCTTAATCCGCTTGACCATCACGACCGGACAAAAGGAAGTGATAGCCGAGGCTATTTGAACCACTTCCCCGCCGGCACTCGGATGGTAATCTTGGGCATAGCATTTTATCAAATCACCTCATTCTTTGGGGCACACGTGAGGAACACAAATGCATTTGTGTTCCTCACGTGTGCCCCAAAGAATGAGGTGATTTGATAAAATGCTATGCCCAAGATTACCATCCGAGTGCCGGCGGGGAAGTGGTTCAAATAGCCTCGGCTATCACTTCCTTTTGTCCGGTCGTGATGGTCAAGCGGATTAAGGCGTCCCTGTACATACCAGTTGTGGGAGTAGGGGTTCGAGTCACTTCTGGGGTGTGAGTTTTCAGTTGTATATAGTCCTGGGGACCATTCAGGCTTGTTTGCATATATATATATATATATATATATATATATATATATATATATATATATATATATATATAGACTGCAAAACTTTAATAACATAAGGGCCCGAGATTACTAAACAATCAAAAACAATTTAATACTTAATTTAAATTAAATAAATTTAACACATATATTGAAATCAAATAAACATATACCCTACTCTATTTTCCCTAAGAGGCAAAATGGATATCTACCGAGGACATGAATACTCAAGTGCACAATACCTTAAAACCGCACAGAGGCCAAGATGTCGATGGCTGTCCTCGGGCCCCTTTGATGTCTTGCGGGCCCGAGTCCCTTTTTCCCCATACACTCCCAGAACACACTACTGAAATTTTGTTTCACCAGCTTAACGGTGGAAACGATTGCTCCTCCCACCATCTAATACAGCCCTTAGGGCTCCACCCATTATTTGCCTACGGCCTTGATAATTTGGAGAACCCGATACCTGATATTATCTTCCTAGGTGACTTCAACTTGTCTAGTCTCAGGTGGAAAATAGCAAACAATAATATTATACCAGGAAATCTATCAGGACCTAACCAACCACAGATTAGAGAACTACTTAGATTCTGTGACAAATTTTCACTCAATCAGCAGATATCGGAGCCAACGAGAAATGAAAATATTCTAGATCTGGTCTTTACGAACAATGAAGATATTATCAGAGACATTACGATATCAGATACCACATATTCAGATCACAAGCTCATTGAAGTGCAAACGACCATCAATACTCAGAATAGACTTAAAACGTTGATAAAGCGAGAGGGGCTATTCAGTAAATTCAATTTTAATAATAAAAGGATAGACTGGGAGATAATAAACAGGGAACTTACAAACATTCCATGGGGAACTGTTCTAAGTAATACAAGTCCTACAGAAGGAATAGAAAAACTGACTTCAGAAGCGTATCAAGTCTGTCTGAAACATGTTCCTTTGAGGAAAGCCAGAAAGAGATCTAACGTAGAAAGAGAACGCAGACGACACTATAAACGCAGGAAAAAAATAACGGAACTGCTTATGCAGACACGAATTTCCCGTCAAAGAAGGAATAATTTAAATAGGGAGATTGAAGAAATCGAGCGGAAATTGAAACACTCATATGAAACTGAAGAAAGGCAGTTAGAACAGAAAGCAATTCAGGAAATAAAGAAAAATCCAAAATATTTCTTCTCATATGCGAAATCAAAAGCAAAAACCACTGCCAGTATTGGACTTATTCGTACAAGTGAAGGTTCATACACGGAGGATGACAAAGAAATTAGTGAAATCCTAAAAAAGCAGTATGAGGACATGTTTAGCACTCCAATAAACAACATGAAGGTGGAAGATCCAGACAATTTCTTTATGCGGGATATTCAAACCCCTGTAAATATAACTGATATAAACACGAGCGCACTAAATTTTGAAAGAGAAATTGAGAACATGCCCATGCACTCGGCCCCAGGTCCAGACTCATGGAATTCAATATTTATAAAGAAATGCAAAGTGCCGGTAGCACAGGCACTCAGTATAGTGTGGAGGAAGAGCTTGGACACGGGGGAGATACCAGATGCACTTAAAGTAGCAGACATAGCCCCTCTACACAAGGGAGGGAGCAAAGCATTGGCAAAAAATTATAGACCAGTTGCACTAACATCGCACATCATAAAAGTATTTGAGAGAGTGATTAGGAGTCAGGTCACCAATTTCTTGGAGACCAATGACCTTCACAACCCAGGCCAACATGGATTTCGAGCGGGAAGATCGTGCCTCTCACAGCTACTTGAGCACTACGACAAAGTCACTGAGGCATTAGAAGAAAAACAGAATGCTGATGTGATATACACGGACTTCGCAAAGGCTTTCGATAAATGTGGCCATGGCGTGATAGCACACAAAATGAAGTCAATGGGAATAACCGGTAAAGTAGGACGCTGGATACTCAGTTTTCTGTCAAACAGGACTGAGCGAATAACGGTCACCCATATAAAATCTAGTCCAAGTGCAGTTAAAAGCTCTGTACCTCAGGGTACAATCCTTGCACCGCTGCTTTTCCTTATTCTCATATCAGATATAGACAAAAATGCAAGTCACAGCTTCGTATCATCCTTTGCAGATGACACAAAAATCAGTATGAAAATTACCTCGGCTGAAGACATTGAAAAACTTCAAGCTGATATTAATAAAGTTTTCGACTGGGCATCAGAAAATAACATGATGTTTAACAGTGATAAATTCCAGGTACTCAGGTAGGTAAAAATGAGGACCTTAAACATAATACAGAGTACAAAACACAATCAAATGTGCCCATAGTAGGAAAACAGCATGTAAAGGATTTGGGAATAATAATGTCTGACGACCTAACGTTTAAGGAGCATAACCAATCAAATATTGCGACAGCCAGAAAAATGATAGGGTGGATTACGAGAACTTTCAAATCCAGGGATCCCATCACAATGGTTGTACTCTTCAAGTCACTTGTGTTGTCCCGTCTTGAGTACTGCTCAGTACTCACTTCCCCCTTCAGAGCAGGAGAGATTGCTGAAATAGAGGGAATACAGAGAACATATACGGCACGCATAGACGCAGTAAAGCACCTAAATTATTGGGATCGTCTCAAAGCCCTCCAAATGTACTCACTAGAAAGTAGACGAGAGAGATATCAAATAATATACACCTGGAAGATACTGGAGGGCCAAGTACCAAATCTGCACAGTAAAATAACAACGTACTGGAGTGAACGATATGGAAGAAAATGTAGAGTAGAACCAGTGTAGAACAGAGGTGCCATAGGCACAATCAGAGAACACTGTATAAACATCAGAGGTCCGCGGTTGTTCAACGTCCTCCCAGCAAGCATAAGAAATATTGCCGGAACAACCGTGGACATTTTCAAGAGGAAACTAGATTTATTCCTCCAAGGAGTGCCGGACCAACCGGGCTGTGGTGGGTATGTGGGCCTGCGGGCCGCTCCAAGCAACAGCCTAGTGGACCAAACTCTCACAAGTCAAGCCTGGCCTCTGGCCGGGCTTGGGGAGTAGAAGAAGTCCCAGAACCCCATCAACCAGGTATCAACCAGGTATCAACCAGGCCAACCATTTAACACTAGGCCTGAAATCTGGCTCTCTAGGGCCAATAAGGACTTGGCACTTATCTACCGCAAATCACCTTCTATGAGGGTAGGAAAGATTCATTCATGGTAAAGACCCATTACAGGGGGACCTGTAGATTGGGGTCAACAGAGGTCAGGGGGACGCAGACACAGCAGACGACAGCGTCAAACACAGTGTGCCTGTGCAGACAAGGAGTCACAATAACGTGGCAGAAATATGTTGACCAAAGAATGGCCCAGGACGGTCCGTCCTGGACCATTCTCAAGTCGATTGTGAAACGTCGTCATCCCTTCACTTTCTAGTTTGTTGTTTGGTCAACTTTGTCCCTATTTCACTTCCAGTAGACAAACGACATATGACATTAAAAAGCTCCCCATACTCACAGGATGAATATGGGGTGCACAATAAACTACCGGTCACAGGATGAGTATTGGGTGCACAATAAACTACCGTTCACAGGATGAGTATGGGGTGCACAATAAACTACTGGTCACAGGATGAGTATTGGGTGCACAATAAACTACCGCTCATAGGATGAGTATGGGGTGCACAATAAACTACCGCTCACAGGATGAGTATGGGGTGCACAATAAACTACCGCTCACAGGATGAGTATGGGGTGCACAATAAACTACCGCTCACAGGATGAGTATGGGGTGCACAATAAACTACCGGTCACAGGATGAGTATTGGGTGCACAATAAACTACCGCTCATAGGATGAGTATGGGGTGCACAATAAACTACCGCTCACAGGATGAGTATGGGGTGCACAATAAACTACCGCTCACAGGATGAGTATGGGGTGCACAATAAACTACCGCTCACAGGATGAGTATGGGGTGCACAATAAACTACCGCTCACAGGATGAGTATGGGGTGCACAATAAACTACCGCTCACAGGATGAATATGGGGTGCACAATAAACTACCGGTCACAGGATGAGTATTGGGTGCACAATAAACTACCGCTCATAGGATGAGTATGGGGTGCACAATAAACTACTGCTCACAGGATGAGTATGGGGTGCACAATAAACTACTGCTCACAGGATGAGTATGGGGTGCACAATAAACTACTGCTCACAGGATGAGTATGGGGTGCACAATAAACTACTGCTCACAGGATGAGTATGGGGTGCACAATAAACTACCGCTCACAGGATGAGTATGGGGTGCACAATAAACTACTGCTCACAGGATGAGTATGGGGTGCACAATAAACTACCGCTCACAGGATGAGTATGGGGTGCACAATAAACTACTGCTCACAGGATGAGTATGGGGTGCACAATAAACTACCGCTCACAGGATGAGTATGGGGTGCACAATAAACTACCGCTCACAGGATGAGTATGGGGTGCACAATAAACTACTGCTCACAGGATGAGTATGGGGTGCACAATAAACTACCGCTCACAGGATGAGTATGGGGTGCACAATAAACTACTGCTCACAGGAGGAGTATGGGGTGCACAATAAACTACCGCTCACAGGATGAGTATGGGGTGCACAATAAACTACCGCTCACAGGATGAGTATGGGGTGCACAATAAACTACCGCTCACAGGATGAGTATGGGGTGCACAATAAACTACCGCTCACAGGATGAGTATGGGGTGCACAATAAACTACCGGTCACAGGATGAGTATGGGGTGCACAATAAACTACCGGTCACAGGATGAGTATTGGGTGCACAATAAACTACCGCTCATAGGATGAGTATGGGGTGCACAATAAACTACCGCTCACAGGATGAGTATGGGGTGCACAATAAACTACCGCTCACAGGATGAGTATGGGGTGCACAATAAACTACCGCTCACAGGATGAGTATGGGGTGCACAATAAACTACCGCTCACAGGATGAGTATGGGGTGCACAATAAACTACCGCTCACAGGATGAATATGGGGTGCACAATAAACTACCGGTCACAGGATGAGTATTGGGTGCACAATAAACTACCGCTCATAGGATGAGTATGGGGTGCACAATAAACTACTGCTCACAGGATGAGTATGGGGTGCACAATAAACTACTGCTCACAGGATGAGTATGGGGTGCACAATAAACTACTGCTCACAGGATGAGTATGGGGTGCACAATAAACTACTGCTCACAGGATGAGTATGGGGTGCACAATAAACTACCGCTCACAGGATGAGTATGGGGTGCACAATAAACTACCGCTCACAGGATGAGTATGGGGTGCACAATAAACTACCGCTCACAGGATGAGTATGGGGTGCACAATAAACTACTGCTCACAGGATGAGTATGGGGTGCACAATAAACTACCGCTCACAGGATGAGTATGGGGTGCACAATAAACTACCGCTCACAGGATGAGTATGGGGTGCACAATAAACTACTGCTCACAGGATGAGTATGGGGTGCACAATAAACTACCGCTCACAGGATGAGTATGGGGTGCACAATAAACTAACGCTCACAGGATGAGTATGGGGTGCACAATAAACAACCGCTCACAGGATGAGTATGGGGTGCACAATAAACTACCGCTCACAGGATGAGTATGGGGTGCACAATAAACTACCGCTCACAGGAGGAGTATGGGGTGCACAATAAACTACCGCTCACAGGATGAGTATGGGGTGCACAATAAACTACCGCTCACAGGATGAGTATGGGGTGCACAATAAACTACCGCTCACAGGAGGAGTATGGGGTGCACAATAAACTACCGCTCACAGGATGAGTATGGGGTGCACAATAAACTACCGCTCACAGGAGGAGTATGGGGTGCACAATAAACTACCGCTCACAGGATGAGTATGGGGTGCACAATAAACTACCGCTCACAGGATAAGTATGGGGTGCACAATAAACTACCGCTCACAGGATGAGTATGGGGTGCACAATAAACTACCGCTCATAGGATGAATATGGGGTGCACAATAAACTACCGGTCACAGGATGAGTATTGGGTGCACAATAAACTACCGCTCATAGGATGAGTATGGGGTGCACAATAAACTACTGCTCACAGGATGAGTATGGGGTGCACAATAAACTACTGCTCACAGGATGAGTATGGGGTGCACAATAAACTACTGCTCACAGGATGAGTATGGGGTGCACAATAAACTACTGCTCACAGGATGAGTATGGGGTGCACAATAAACTACCGCTCACAGGATGAGTATGGGGTGCACAATAAACTACTGCTCACAGGATGAGTATGGGGTGCACAATAAACTACCGCTCACAGGATGAGTATGGGGTGCACAATAAACTACTGCTCACAGGATGAGTATGGGGTGCACAATAAACTACCGCTCACAGGATGAGTATGGGGTGCACAATAAACTACCGCTCACAGGATGAGTATGGGGTGCACAATAAACTACTGCTCACAGGATGAGTATGGGGTGCACAATAAACTACCGCTCACAGGATGAGTATGGGGTGCACAATAAACTACCGCTCACAGGATGAGTATGGGTGCACAATAAACTACTGCTCACAGGATGAGTATGGGGTGCACAATAAACTACCGCTCACAGGATGAGTATGGGGTGCACAATAAACTACTGCTCACAGGAGGAGTATGGGGTGCACAATAAACTACCGCTCACAGGATGAGTATGGGGTGCACAATAAACTACCGCTCACAGGATGAGTATGGGGTGCACAATAAACTACCGGTCACAGGATGAGTATGGGGTGCACAATAAACTACCGCTCACAGGATGAGTATGGGGTGCACAATAAACTACCGCTCACAGGATGAGTATGGGGTGCACAATAAACTACCGCTCACAGGATGAGTATGGGGTGCACAATAAACTACCGCTCAGAGGAGGAGTATGGGGTGCACAATAAACTACCGCTCACAGGATGAGTATGGAGTGCACAATAAACTACCGCTCACAGGATGAATATGGGGTGCACAATAAACTACCGGTCACAGGATGAGTATTGGGTGCACAATAAACTACCGCTCATAGGATGAGTATGGGGTGCACAATAAACTACTGCTCACAGGATGAGTATGGGGTGCACAATAAACTACTGCTCACAGGATGAGTATGGGGTGCACAATAAACTACCGCTCATAGGATGAGTATGGGGTGCACAATAAACTACTGCTCACAGGATGAGTATGGGGTGCACAATAAACTACTGCTCACAGGATGAGTATGGGGTGCACAATAAACTACTGCTCACAGGATGAGTATGGGGTGCACAATAAACTACCGCTCACAGGATGAGTATGGGGTGCACAATAAACTACTGCTCACAGGATGAGTATGGGGTGCACAATAAACTACCGCTCACAGGATGAGTATGGGGTGCACAATAAACTACTGCTCACAGGATGAGTATGGGGTGCACAATAAACTACCGCTCACAGGATGAGTATGGGGTGCACAATAAACTACCGCTCACAGGATGAGTATGGGGTGCACAATAAACTACTGCTCACAGGATGAGTATGGGGTGCACAATAAACTACCGCTCACAGGATGAGTATGGGGTGCACAATAAACTACCGCTCACAGGATGAGTATGGGGTGCACAATAAACTACCGCTCACAGGATGAGTATGGGGTGCACAATAAACTACCGCTCACAGGATGAGTATGGGGTGCACAATAAACTACCGCTCACAGGAGGAGTATGGGGTGCACAATAAACTACCGCTCACAGGATGAGTATGGGGTGCACAATAAACTACCGCTCACAGGATGAGTATGGGGTGCACAATAAACTACCGCTCACAGGAGGAGTATGGGGTGCACAATAAACTACCGCTCACAGGATGAGTATGGGGTGCACAATAAACTACCGCTCACAGGAGGAGTATGGGGTGCACAATAAACTACCGCTCACAGGATGAGTATGGGGTGCACAATAAACTACTGCTCACAGGAGGAGTACGGGGTGCACAATAAACTACCGCTCACAGGATGAGTATGGGGTGCACAATAAACTACCGCTCACAGGATGAGTATGGGGTGCGCAATAAACTACCGCTCACAGGATGAGTATGGGGTGCACAATAAACTACCGCTCACAGGATGAGTATGGGGTGCACAATAAACTACCGCTCACAGGAGGAGTATGGGGTGCACAATAAACTACCGCTCACAGGATGAGTATGGGGTGCACAATAAACTACCGCTCACAGGATGAGTATGGGGTGCACAATAAACTACCGCTCACAGGATGAGTATGGGGTGCACAATAAACTACCGCTCACAGGATGAGTATGGGGTGCACAATCTTGAATCTCCAGCTGTGAGGCGTCACTGCTAGGTCTTGTAGACAGTCTTGTGACGTGTTTCATCAACACAATTGTCTCACTGCTCATTCGGGGACGTGTAACAGTGATGCAGCCAACCATGGAAGCTATGCGTCTTGCACTATGCCCAGTACCGTGGATGTCGGTCCCCAGCTGATCTTCAACTGGCCCTATGTCCCTCACCATGAGGGACGTACATTGGGGTTCTTTACAGCTATAGGGACTTCACGTTTCGAAACCTCCATATAGTTGGCACCATAGAAATCATTCTACTTTTGGCCCCCTGATGCTCCAGCACGGCTCCTTCAGAGAACTACTTCCACCAGCCACATCAAGGCAACACTACGCAGGAGGAATCACTCAACAGTGACATGCTTGCTGGAGTGGCTGCCAGCTAAGGCAAACGATCCATTCTTGCAATGCGCTCCATGCAATGCTGCTGACACCATCGAGGGACACTAGGCATCGTGTCTTAGCATGGTCCTATCTTCTCTTCCATCTTCTCTCTCTTCTTTCGTCTTCTGTTGTTCAGTGAGTCGTTGACAAGCGACCTCGGGTCCCCTGGGGTCCGTCCATCCTGGGTAAACCAATGTTGGTGGGTCAGACTGGTGTCTTTGTTGTTCCTCTTGCATCTTTACTGGGTCGTCTGAGGTCGTCGACAGAACGAACTGGGGTCCCGATGATAGTGGGACATCATCCTCTGGGGTCCAGTATGGTTGTTCTGGAGAAGGCGACAGACAACCTGGGGTACAATGTTGACTAACCATGAGGGCTGGCTTGGGGTCCCCTGGGGTGGTGGCGGACCAATGATACAGCCAGGTGGAGGGCTGGTCGTGGTGGTGGTGAGGAACGGCCATGAGTGTGGTACAAGGCAGCCGTCTCCTTCCTCTGTATATGCGCGCCTATCTTCTTGACTGACCTGGGAATGACTGTAAGGCGACAATATCTATGTTCCAAAAATGTTGTGTGACCCTACGAGTATAATGGGGTTCGCACAGCTCACTCATACTGCACTCCTCGTAACAGCTCAAAAACTTCATAACTAAAAATGCAAACACTGAATGGCACTGACTTGGTGGAACAAAAAAAAAAGTACCAGAGTAAAGATGGGAAGAAAGAGTAAGGTAGTCACTACTTTCAACTTGTCACTCAAAAAAAAAAATCTCCAGAATAAAATGTTGAAGCCACACAAGACATAAAACATTAATCTGACCTAACAATACTGCTCACAATTAAAGAATACTTAATTTAGCGGTGACTCCCATACCTTAACCTTCAGCCACATCACGTGACCCAGAGTTGTTTCCCTCGCTTCTCTGCGGCTCCACAGCTCAAAAACTTTTGCCCCACACTGTGACCAGACTTTAAATGCCAAGCGTTCCCAGATGTCAAGTCTACTGACACTTTAATGCCCACTAGCACTAGCGTGCTGTACAATACCAGTACAACTCAAGTTCTTGTGCTCAAATGGAGTAAATCAGTCAATCGCGATAACCTGAGCAGAACACTTTAATACTACCAGCCTCCTTGGCCAAGCCTCCCTATCCCTACAGTTCCCAGACCTCCTCTCACAAGCATGGGACACACAAATATAATGAGGAATATAACATGAAACAAATCTTAATCATTAAATACAATAAAATAAAATATGCTCACAGAAACTATTACTTCTTAAAATCTATCCCTATTTCCCTATACTTACTGCTACACCTTATTACTGAAACTTTTACTACTCCACCACACTTGATCTGTACACCAGCGAGGCTGACCCGGGACATAGCGGGTCACCTCACTGACTCAGCTCACCTCTACAAACTACCGCCAACTGCTAAGTTACCAAACGCCAAATGTTACCCACTATCACAAATCTCACTACACTTGAGTTCTGGTGAACATTCCCTGAATTTTACAAATCTCCCAAAATATCTAGAACACACCGCCAGAGAATCACTATCTCTAACCTGAAACCTCGCTAAATAGCGAATATTAAATACCTGGCAAAGTCTCCCTGATAGTGCCTGAGTGGCAAAGACATGTGGGACTAAACAACGTTAACTAACATAATCTGAATAAGACATTGTTCAGCACCGCTGCCTCCATTGTTACGTATCGGAAATGAAAAGAATAAATGAAGAAGGTGAAGGGAGGTAGAGAGGTGGGAGGGAGGAAGGGTGGTAAAGGGGAATGGGAAAGGTGAAGAATGAGAGAGAAAGGAGGAAAGTAGAAGAGTAGAAAGTAAGAGTAGAAGTATAGTAGAAGGTTAGTTATTTATAATTCAAGTTAGTTATTTATAAGACAAGGAATGGAACTTGTCTGCACAACAATATTATCTGATGATACCATACACCCGCTGTACGAATATAACTCGTATAACCAAGAATCTTTAAGTCAAAATATTAAACCGGTAACTGGCAGCGTGCTCTCCACTCTAGCTTTCAAAATGTCATAGAAAATCCAAGATCCAGGTATCAGAAATAAAAGACATATAAAAGAGTAAGTTAATCAATTATATATTTACTATTATGGGTATCATAATTCACCCATTTCACTTGATGTTCAATCTGTCAACATTAATACACAAATTTAAGTTTGTGTATTTCTTGTGTAACACACATGACATTGGAAGCACTACGTTGACTGCCCCTGAAAATCACACGATACCTAAGTTGAAAAACACAATATACGTCACCTTACAAGTTCACTCGCCACCAAAGTCCCTGAGACTAAGTTTGATAGAGAGGGGAGAGGGTGGGGGGAATAGTACGGCTGACAGACAGAGTACCCATCCGGCCTGACAGGCCTAATCAGTCTGTGGGTCTCTCGACAAGCGATCTCTCTATTGCTGTCTTGCCCAATATCACAAAGGTACAGTTCCATAGGTATTTATGGGGAAACTGGGAGCTAAACTCCGCCTACCAAGAAGATAGCTTCTGGCTATTTACTTACCACCTAGAAAGCGCCTTGTTTGAAAGAAACAACAGAGCGAGCCGTCTGCAATTATCAGCTTAGCAGAAGAAAGGTCACTTCACACAACCTGACCTTTAATCAACCTGAGACCATTAAATCTCTTAAGGTGTGACTTCTTAATTGCTAAGGGCCGACAACTTGGTGACACTAATATCCTGTGTGACTGAACTCTTGTTGCATGTGAAATATTAAATAAAACACGTTTATGGTGTTATAACATGATCAGTATAGGGTGCACAATAAACTGCCACCCACAGGAGGAGTATGGGGTGCACAATAAACTGCCACCCACAGGAGGAGTATGGGGTGCACAATAAACTGCCACCCACAGGATGAGTATGGGGTGCACAATAAACTGCCACCCACAGGAGGAGTATAGGGTGCACAATAAACTACCACCCACAGGAGTATGGGGTGCACAATAAACTGCCACCCACAGGAGGAGTATGGGGTGCACAATATACTACCACCCACAGGAGGAGTATGGGGTGCACAATAAACTGCCACCCACAGGATGAGTATGGGGTGCACAATAAACTACCATCCACAGGAGGAGTATGGGGTGCACAATAAACTGCCACCCACAGGAGGAGTATGGGGTGCACAATAAACTACCATCCACAGGAGGCGTATGGGGTGCACAATAAACTGCCACCCACAGGATGAGTATGGGGTGCACAATAAACTACCATCCACAGGAGGAGTATGGGGTGCACAATAAACTGCCACCCACAGGATGAGTATGGGGTGCACAATAAACTACCATCCACAGGAGGAGTATGGGGTGCACAATAAACTGCCACCCACAGGAGGAGTATGGGGTGCACAATAAACTACCATCCACAGGAGGAGTATGGGGTGCACAATAAACTACCATCCACAGGAGGAGTATGGGGTGCACAATAAACTACCACCCACAGGAGTATGGGGTGCACAATAAACTGCCACCCACAGGAGTATGGGGTGCACAATAAACTACCACCCACAGGAGTATGGGGTGCACAATAAACTACCACCCACAGGAGTATGGGGTGCACAATAAACTACCACCCACAGGAGTATGGGGTGCACAATAAACTACCACCCACAGGAGTATGGGGTGCACAATAAACTACCATCCACAGGAGGAGTATGGGGTGCACAATAAACTACCATCCACAGGAGGAGTATGGGGTGCACAATAAACTTCTTGTTGTTGTTGATAGTAGGTGCAGTTTGCATGAAGGGTTTGTCCTCCCGATGACTGCACCAGGACTGATGTTGGTGGACGCATTTATGTTGAAGATGATCAGAGCTACCAAGGTGCTTGTTGCGTTGTGCTGTAGATAGAGGAACGGTGATTAAAACAGAGGTGTGTGTTGTAGGAGACTTGCCGCACCGTAGGGCGGTGTGTTGTGTTTATGGCGTCAGCTGATCCTTTGTGCTGCGATGAGGCAGTTGTTTTCTGTGTTTAGCTGTTGGTGGCGCCAGGTATAAATGTGGCGCGGATCAGATGTGACCCAATTTGTTGGTCGACTGCAGATATTCAGCCAGTGCTTTGACTATTTGGTATTTTTCTTGTAACGAGTGGTCACCGCCTCCTAATATATGCTCGATGGTGAAGGGTATTTTAAGTGCGATAAAGACTTGTTTGAAATTTACTCTGGCACTATAATGTCGGAAGCAGTGCAGGAGATAGTGTTCGACTGTTTCAGGCACCTGACAGTGAGTACAGAGTTCGTTGATGTCTGTTCTGTACTTAGAGCTGTGTGCTGCTAGTTTGGTGTGTCCCAGCCTTAATCTGGTCATCGTTACATCAATTTCTCTGCTTTTATATCGGACATGTTTCCAAGTTTCCCATTTCTTTTTAATGGACCCATAGTGCAAAGGTGAGCATAACGTTTTCCAGTTTGTTGCAAAATCCTGAGTGATGGTATCTTTGAAGGCTCCTTTACGTGCAACATGGGGAATTGGATGACGGGTGAGGTGAGGCGTGTTGTGCATCGCTTTGTCTAGCTGGTCTACAAGTTCATTATGGAGAATACTACAATGTGCTGGGACCCATTGGATAGAGGTGTCATAACCGTTCAATTGATGTTTGTGAAGAAGTTGAAGGCATGGGTAGACAATCTCCTTGCATGTTTTCGAAGAGTGCGTAATTGCTTGAATCGCGCTCTTGGAGTCACTACAGATTGTATATATCCCAACTGGTAATGTTGTGATGATTTGGAGAGCTTGATACAAGGCATATAATTCCGCCGTGAAAATAGATAGTTGGTTTGGTAACCGCCATCCCTGCTTGATATGGTATTCCGGTATCCATACAGCGCAAGTGACCGAGGGTACGTTGTTCATGAAGATGCGAGACCCATCTGTGTAAATCTCTGTGGTATTTGGGTAATCGGAGCTACCAATCGGAGCGACAATTTTTCATTGTCGAGACAAAGACTGAGGCTATGGCTGAGTTTGGTGCAGATTTTGGAATGTTGTCTTCGAGTTGTATTGCTGTATTAGGAGTTGTATAAAGCCAAGGTGGAATGGGGGGAACAGGAAGTTGAGTTTCACAGTTTTGGAGTAGGGAGAGGTCTATATTGAGGTTATTTGTAGCCTGTGTGAGGAAAGGTTGCGAGTGAATGGTTGGGGAGCGGGGGTTATGTGGGTTAACTGTTGGGTTAATTTTTGATCTGTATGGGTGTGTCTGGTGAGCAGTGGTACAGAGTGACAGATAGTTGGCACACATAATGTCTCGTCTGGTGGCTAGGCTTGTGAGGCCCGTTTCCCCAAAAAGTCCGAGGATTGGAGTTGAACGCATTGCGCCACATATAAGTCGTATGGCACTATTTTGTATGACCTCGAGGCTCTGTAGGTTAGTAGGCGCCGCCGACGCATATGCTTGGCAATAATAGTCTAGTTGGCTGCGAATGTAGGTTGTATAGAAACGGAGCAAGATTTTATGGTGTGCTCCCCAGGTGGTGCCAGTGAGGGCTTTAAGTATGGCGAGTCGGGGTTGTGTCGTCTGTTTAAGGTGTTGAATGTGTGCTTTCCAGGTAAGTGAGGGCGAGTCTAAGTGTATGCCAGGGTATTTATGTTCTCGTACGTGTTGGATGGGAGTGTTGTGTATTGTGAGGATGGGTAGATGAAGTAGTCTTTTTTTTTAGTGAAAATCTGATAGCAGGTTTTGGTAGTGCTAACTTGAAGGTCCCATTGTTGTGTCCAATCTATGAGGTGGTCAAGTGCTGTTGGCATTGTTGAGACTGTATTGTCTTCGCACAATAACACACTGGCACAATAAACTGCCACCCACAGGAGGAGTATGGGGTGCACAATAAACTGCCACCCACAGGAGGAGTATGGGGTGCACAATAAACTGCCACCCACAGGATGAGTATGGGGTGCACAATAAACTGCCACCCACAGGAGGAGTATAGGGTGCACAATAAACTACCACCCACAGGAGTATGGGGTGCACAATAAACTGCCACCCACAGGAGGAGTATGGGGTGCACAATATACTACCACCCACAGGAGGAGTATGGGGTGCACCATAAACTGCCACCCACAGGATGAGTATGGGGTGCACAATAAATTACCATCCACAGGAGGAGTATGGGGTGCACAATAAACTGCCACCCACAGGAGGAGTATGGGGTGCACAATAAACTACCATCCACAGGAGGAGTATGGGGTGCACAATAAACTGCCACCCACAGGATGAGTATGGGGTGCACAATAAACTACCATCCACAGGATGAGTATGGGGTGCACAATAAACTGCCACCCACAGGATGAGTATGGGTGCACAATAAACTACCATCCACAGGAGGAGTATGGGGTGCACAATAAACTGCCACCCACAGGATGAGTATGGGGTGCACAATAAACTACCATCCACAGGAGGAGTATGGGGTGCACAATAAACTGCCACCCACAGGAGGAGTATGGGGTGCACAATAAACTACCATCCACAGGAGGAGTATGGGGTGCACAATAAACTACCATCCACAGGAGGAGTATGGGGTGCACAATAAACTACCACCCACAGGAGTATGGGGTGCACAATAAACTGCCACCCACAGGAGTATGGGGTGCACAATAAACTGCCACTCACAGGAGTATGGGGTGCACAATAAACTACCATCCACAGGAGGAGTATGGGGTGCACAATAAACTGCCACCCACAGGAGTATGGGGTGCACAATAAACTACCACCCACAGGAGTATGGGGTGCACAATAAACTACCATCCACAGGAGGAGTATGGGGTGCACAATAAACTACCATCCACAGGAGGAGTATGGGGTGCACAATAAACTACCATCCACAGGAGGAGTATGGGGTGCACAATAAACTGCCACCCACAGGAGTATGGGGTGCACAATAAACTACCACCCACAGGAGTATGGGGTGCACAATAAACTACCACCCACAGGAGTATGGGGTGCACAATAAACTACCATCCACAGGAGGAGTATGGGGTGCACAATAAACTACCATCCACAGGAGGAGTATGGGGTGCACAATAAACTACCATCCACAGGAGGAGTATGGGGTGCACAATAAACTTCTTGTTGTTGTTGATAGTAGGTGCAGTTTGCATGAAGGGTTTGTCCTCCCGATGACTGCACCAGGACTGATGTTGGTGGACGCATTTATGTTGAAGATGATCAGAGCTACCAAGGTGCTTGTTGCGTTATGCTGTAGATAGAGGAACGGTGATTAAAACAGAGGTGTGTGTTGTAGGAGACTTGCCGCACCGTAGGGCGGTGTGTTGTGTTTATGGCGTCAGCTGATCCTTTGTGCTGCGATGAGGCAGTTGTTTTCTGTGTTTAGCTGTTGGTGGCGCCAGGTATAAATGTGGCGCGGATCAGATGTGACCCAATTTGTTGGTCGACTGCAGATATTCAGCCAGTGCTTTGACTATTTGGTATTTTTCTTGTAACGAGTGGTCACCGCCTTCTAATATATGCTCGATGGTGAAGGGTATTTTAAGTGCGATAAAGACTTGTTTGAAATTTACTCTGGCACTATAATGTCGGAAGCAGTGCAGGAGATAGTGTTCGACTGTTTCAGGCACCTGACAGTGAGTACAGAGTTCGTTGATGTCTGTTCTGTACTTAGAGCTGTGTGCTGCTAGTTTGGTGTGTCCCAGCCTTAATCTGGTCATCGTTACATCAATTTCTCTGCTTTTATATCGGACATGTTTCCAAGTTTCCCATTTCTTTTTAATGGACCCATAGTGCAAAGGTGAGCATAACGTTTTCCAGTTTGTTGCAAAATCCTGAGTGATGGTATCTTTGAAGGCTCCTTTACGTGCAACATGGGGAATTGGATGACGGGTGAGGTGAGGCGTGTTGTGCATCGCTTTGTCTAGCTGGTCTACAAGTTCATTATGGAGAATACTACAATGTGCTGGGACCCATTGGATAGAGGTGTCATAACCGTTCAATTGATGTTTGTGAAGAAGTTGAAGGCATGGGTAGACAATCTCCTTGCATGTTTTCGAAGAGTGCGTAATTGCTTGAATCGCGCTCTTGGAGTCACTACAGATTGTATATATCCCAACTGGTAATGTTGTGATGATTTGGAGAGCTTGATACAAGGCATATAATTCCGCCGTGAAAATAGATAGTTGGTTTGGTAACCGCCATCCCTGCTTGATATGGTATTCCGGTATCCATACAGCGCAAGTGACCGAGGGTACGTTGTTCATGAAGATGCGAGACCCATCTGTGTAAATCTCTGTGGTATTTGGGTAATCGGAGCTACCAATCGGAGCGACAATTTTTCATTGTCGAGACAAAGACTGAGGCTATGGCTGAGTTTGGTGCAGATTTTGGAATGTTGTCTTCGAGTTGTATTGCTGTATTAGGAGTTGTATAAAGCCAAGGTGGAATGGGGGGAACAGGAAGTTGAGTTTCGCAGTTTTGGAGTAGGGAGAGGTCTATATTGAGGTTATTTGTAGCCAGTGTGAGGAAAGGTTGCGAGTGAATGGTTGGGGAGCGGGGGTTATGTGGGTTAACTGTTGGGTTAATTTTTGATCTGTATGGGTGTGTCTGGTGAGCAGTGGTACAGAGTGACAGATAGTTGGCACACATAATGTCTCGTCTGGTGGCTAGGCTTGTGAGGCCCGTTTCCCCAAAAAGTCCGAGGATTGGAGTTGAACGCATTGCGCCACATATAAGTCGTATGGCACTATTTTGTATGACCTCGAGGCTCTGTAGGTTAGTAGGCGCCGCCGACGCATATGCTTGGCAATAATAGTCTAGTTGGCTGCGAATGTAGGTTGTATAGAAACGGAGCAAGATTTTATGGTGTGCTCCCCAGGTGGTGCCAGTGAGGGCTTTAAGTATGGCGAGTCGGGGTTGTGTCGTCTGTTTAAGGTGTTGAATGTGTGCTTTCCAGGTAAGTGAGGGCGAGTCTAAGTGTATGCCAGGGTATTTATGTTCTCGTACGTGTTGGATGGGAGTGTTGTGTATTGTGAGGATGGGTAGATGAAGTAGTCTTTTTTTTTAGTGAAAATCTGATAGCAGGTTTTGGTAGTGCTAACTTGAAGGTCCCATTGTTGTGTCCAATCTATGAGGTGGTCAAGTGCTGTTGGCATTGTTGAGACTGTATTGTCTTCGCACAATAACACACTGGCACAATAAACTGCCACCCACAGGAGGAGTATGGGGTGCACAATAAACTGCCACCCACAGGAGGAGTATGGGGTGCACAATAAACTGCCACCCACAGGAGGAGTATGGGGTGCACAATAAACTGCCACCCACAGGAGGAGTATGGGGTGCACAATAAACTACCACCCACAGGAGGAGTATGGGGTGCACAATAAACTGCCACCCACAGGAGGAGTATGGGGTGCACAATAAACTACCATCCACAGGAGGAGTATGGGGTGCACAATAAACTACCACCCACAGGAGGAGTATGGGGTGCACAATAAACTACCACCCACAGGAGGAGTATGGGGTGCACAATAAACTACCATCCACAGGAGGAGTATTAGGTGCACAATAAACTACCATCCACAGGAGGAGTATGGGGTGCACAATAAACTACCACCCACAGGAGGAGTATGGGGTGCACAATAAACTACCATCCACAGGAGGAGTATGGGGTGCACAATAAACTACCACCCACAGGAGGAGTATGGGGTGCACAATAAACTGTCACCCACAGGATGAGTATGGGGTGCACAATATACTACCACCCACAGGAGGAGTATGGGGTGCACAATAAACTACCATCCACAGGAGGAGTATGGGGTGCACAATAAACTGTCACCCACAGGATGAGTATGGGGTGCACAATATACTACCACCCACAGGAGGAGTATGGGGTGCACAATAAACTGCCACCCACAGGAGGAGTATGGGGTGCACAATAAACTGCCACCCACAGGAGGAGTATGGGGTGCACAATAAACTCGCCGTCTCCGGCCACAAGAATGCCCGTCGGGTGCCCAGAGACACCTGGAGATGTAGCACCACCAAAGACAACATTCACTCCAACCATCTAACACCTGCGGGCTACTCGTGCCACTTCGTGTGGTGGCTTCATCTTCACCACCATCGCAAATCTAATTCCACCTCCCACACCAGAAACTTCAAGCCTGGCTACGGAACAGATAGCCACTCTCAGCTCACTCACCAGCACAAACATCCTCATCTCAACCTATCTCGACACATTCGTTCCATTTCTAACATCCAGCTGCTGTAAGTTGGATGTTAGAAATGTTTAAAACAGTTTGGCTACTCCTGTAACCAAATTATATATTAATATACTTTGGTTTGGATGTAATAGGCCATGGTGTCAGACATTTTTGTCGAAGGATCATTAGTGCAATAGTTAATTAGTAATCACCATGCATATACATCATCAAAGATGTTAAATTATAACATTATGAAAGGACAACAGTTTAATATCCCCGACAATGTACATATGCACTTCAAGCGCAAAATATTCGATTGGTATTGAGTCATTTGCATGTATCAATATCAATGTGGACCTATGTTAATGAAGTAACGCAGTACTATGTCAAATGGGTGAAACCTAAGGGACTAAGAATAAAGAACTACAGTGGTTCTGTGACTCTTGCTTTAAGCCCATACATGATCATGTACTACATGTTGCTGAACATTATAGAGCTCACAAAACAACTGAGTCGCTCAATGCATTTCTTCAAGCTAGCCGCGCAATCAGGAAATTGAAAGAACATGTAAGGTGTCAATATTGGGAACGATTCTTACAGAACATCAATCATGCAACATCCTCAGCTCAAATGTGGGCCAAAATTAAAAAGATCTCCAAACTTAACACCCCTCAACTTACTCATCACTCCCCAACAGCTTATGCTGACATGTTGCTAGAACAGAATGCAAGCACTGCTTGCATATCGAATCTGCCCCATAATATACACCACAATCTTGCTAGTACTAATGTTTATATGAGTTCCAATATTGAAATTGCCTGTAGTGAAATGCGTCCAGATGATGCTTATGACATTTCTCTATTTGAGACTGAAACTGCACTTAAGAAAGGCAGAACAACTTCTCAGAGACGATGACATAACGTACAGTAATGTGAGGCTTCTTGCCGAACTACCTAATAGTCCGCTGCTAGAACTGTATAGACAAAGTGATATCTTTAACTTCTTGCATGTGCAAGGTCCTTGAGAGGATTGTTCTCAGTAGGCTAATGTTGCAAATCAAAAGTCAACTCACTTCTAACTTGCATGGCTTTCTCCCTGGGAGAAGTACACAATCATGCTTTGCTGAGTACATCATCAGATAGGAACCAAACACTCATGTTGCCTTTCTTGGCCTCCAAGCTGCTTTTGACACAGTAATAGGGAACTCATCCGAGAGCAACTAGCTTTTTTTGAAGTCAGGGAAGATTTGTTGAAATAGCTGACATACCTACACAAGTTGATGAGGCTGCCATCTGCTCTGCAGACGACATTTGCGTCATTGCAAACAGTAACAACCGGCTGCAGACTCTCCTTGATACTCTTGCAAATAAATATATTAAATGTGGGCTTATCGTCTACCCAGATAAAACTAGGACCTTAACCCCCCCCCCCACACAACAAAAATCAATAATCCTCCTGTTTTTAAAGTCAATGATCAGCGCATTGAAAACTGTATTTTTTCAATGCGCATTTGTATTGTCTGTATTCGCAAACAATATAAAAACCTCGGTGTGAATATTAACATTGAAAGCGAACTACAGCTTAAGCTTGAAGAAAGGCATTAACGTTAAATTAATGCCAATGGTATTAATGTTATATATGCCAGAATGCTCAACATTATATAGTTAGGTTACTAGTCGACTATCATGACCCTTATTTACCTTATTAATCTCCAAAGTACTAGGCTGAAAACTTTATAGAAAATTCAAAACGAAGCCATGAGGATAATTCTTGGAGCCCCCAAATGCACAAAAATTGTCAACACGAAGGAGGAACTGAAACTTCTAACAATATGTGAAAGAAATGATCAGCTCAGTACTATCTTCTGTGTAAGGGTGCAACCCGTTCTCGCACTTTCTTACAGTCAATATTGACTAATTAAATACGTGCATATGTGACATACTAAACATACTAGTTTACCTTGAAAAGCTTCATAGAAAACACCGACCTTACTAACCTTGTTAGTATGTTAAGATAAGCATCTTATTGCTTCGTAATTACAATTATTACTTAACCTATACCTATAATAGGTTAAATAATAATATATTGTATATTGTATAATAGTAATATATTGTAATTACGAAGCAATAAGATGCTTATCTTAACATACTAAGAAGGTAGGTAAGATCGGTGTTTTCTATGAAGCTTTTCAAGGTAAACTAGTATGTTAAGTATGTCACATATGCACGTATTTAATAAGTCAATATTGACTATACGAAAGTGCGAGAACGGGTTGAAGGGCAGATCTACGTCACCCCCCCCCCTACTACTTAACCAAAAACTGACTAGTGCTGTTTGTAGGCGGGAGTGTTGCCAACGCACCAGCAGGCAACCTATATGCAAATTAGTTTACAAGAAAAGACTGTAAGAAATATATATATATATATATATATATATATATATATATATATATATATATATATATATATATATATATATATATATATATATATATATATATATATATATATATATTAGTATATTTTGGTAGCAGTCTTTCCTGTAGACATATTTTATTAAATATGACCGAAAAAGTAAGATTAATAATTCTAACACGAATTTTCTCAATCTTTCGTACATTATGCTTCACTGTTGGAGGTAAATCAAAAATCACTTCTCCAAAATTCATTTTTATTTCTAGTCTGACGCGACACGGGCGCGTTTCGTAAAACTTATTACATTTTCAAAGACTTCACAAATACACAACTGATTAGAACTTGCGTTTCCCTGATTTTATATCTACATTTGAGTGAGGTGGGAAGGGTGATGTGGCATTACATTTGAGTAAGGTGGGAAGGATGATGTGGCATTAGAGGATATTAATAGGGTATTAAAAGTATCAACACAAGACAGAACACGAAACAATGGATATTGAATAGAAGTGTTTGTAGAAAGCCTATTGGTCCATATTTCTTGATGCTTCTATATTGGAGCGGAGTCTTGATCCAGCCTGTACTCCTCTTGACATGCCAGAAAGTATTCTGAGGAAACTACTCCAAGCTTGTACTAAAGAGGCACCCTTCTTGAGCCCGGATGGGCACATGTATAAGCAAGTAGATGGGGTCGCTATGGGTTCTCCCCTAGGTGTCCTGTTTGCAAACTTCTACATGGGTACCATCGAGCAAAAAGTCTTAGTCGACATGAACTTGAAACCGGCCATATACTGCAGGTATGTTGACGACATTTTTACACAGGTACCTGATGTCAGACATCTGCAGGAGCTGAAGGAGGCATTTGAGCAGAGTTCCGTGCTGCGTTTCACTTACGAGACGGAAAAGGATGGGAAGCTGCCTTTTCTAGATGTAACAGTCATGGAAAAGGGCGGAGGTTTCCACACTGCAGTCTACACAAAGGCCACAACTATATTCTACCCACCTCAAGACTCCGCTCCAATATAGAAGCATCAAGAAATATGGACCAATAGGCTTTTTACAAACACTTCTATTCAATATCCATTGTTTCGTGTTCTGTCTTGTGTTGATACTTTTAATACCCTATTAATATCCTCTAATGCCACATCATCCTTCCCACCTTACTCAAATGTAATGCCACATCACCCTTCCCATCTCACTCAAATGTAGATATAAAATCAGGGAAACGCAAGTTCTAATCAGTTGTGTATTTGTGAAGTCTTTGAAAATGTAATAAGTTTTACGAAACGCGCCCGTGTCGCGTCAGACTAGAAATAAAAATGAATTTTGGAGAAGTGATTTTTGATTTACCTCCAACAGTGAAGCATAATGTACGAAAGATTGAGAAAATTCGTGTTAGAATTATTAATCTTACTTTTTCGGTCATATTTAATAAAATATATATATATATATATATATATATATATATATATATATATATACAGGCATACCTCAGAATAAGAGTTTAA
This sequence comes from Procambarus clarkii, assembly GCF_040958095.1. NCBI lineage: Eukaryota > Metazoa > Arthropoda > Malacostraca > Decapoda > Cambaridae > Procambarus > Procambarus clarkii. The sequence goes on from NC_091168.1 coordinate 13,333,677, forward strand.
TCCGTTCCTGGAGACGCCTCGCCTTCCGAAAACTCGCATTCCGAAGTTAATTTCCCCATAAGAAATAAAGGGAAATGAATTAATCCGTTCCTGACTACCCCAAAAACCCCACATCAAACTAAATTTTTATACCTAATTTACCTAATTCATCTAAATAAACCTACAAAACTGTGTTCCAGTTATTACTTACCTTGCTGTCGAGTGCTGTAGGCGTATGGAAGATGGTGAGGAGGGGGGAGGAGGAGAGGAGTTACTGTTTGGAAGGGGAGTCCCCTTTCATAATCACATCACATAACCCCATGCCTTGTAACACTATGGATACCACTTCTCTTTTTAAATTTTTCAAACCAGCCCCTGCTTGCCTTAAACTCTTTCTTATCTGCATCACTCGTTGCAGGGGTATTCTTTAGAAGGTCTTCGTGCAACACCCTGGCTTTCTCACAAATAATGGCCTCCGAAACACTATCACCCCTCAACTCCTTGTCGTGTATCCAAATTAATAACAACTTTTCCACTTCTTCAAGTATTTGTGGTCTTTGTGCCGTTAATGTTCTTACTCCTTTTGCCACTTTAGCACCCATAATCTTATTTTTCTTCTTAAGTATAGTGCATATTGTTGATGTGGCTTTGTTGTACTGCCTACAAAGTTCAACAACACGTGTACCGTTCTCATGCTTCCGAATGATCTCTTGTTTCTCCTCTATTGTCATCCTCACATGAGCTTTCTGGCCTTTATCCTTACCACTGGCTTTCTTGGGACCCATGGTGAGATATATAATAACAAATTGTATAGACAAATCACCAAAAATCCAACAAAACACTGAAAATCCGCGAGAAGAATTGATGTGGGGGTAGTCACTGAGCGCGAGACAATAATAAACTGAGGGGCGGCGGGGCGGAGGGGCGACGAACGCGCTAGGTCGGCTGTACGCGTATCAACAAACTCGCGTCCAAACTCGCCTCCCGAAGTAACCATCGCCTTCCGAGACAAATTTTTGGAGTAAATACACCTCGCCTTCCGAAAACCTCGCATACAGGGACAATCGCATTCCGAGGTACCACTGAATATATATATATATATATATATATATATATATATATATATATATATATATATATATATATATATGTCGTACCTAGTAGCCAGAACTCACTTCTCAGCCTACTATTCAAGGCCCGATTTGCCTAATAAGCCAAGTTTTCCTGAATTAATATATTTACTATATTTTTTTTCTTATGAAATGATAAAGCAACCCTTTTCTCTATGTATGAGGTCAATTTTTTTTTATTGGAGTTAAAATTAACGTAGATATATGACCGAACCTAACCAACCCTACCTAACCTAACCTAACCTATATTTATAGGTAAGGTTCGGTTAGGTAGCCAAAAAAAGCTAGGTTAGGTTAGGTTAGGTAGGTTAGGTAGACGAAAAAACATTAATTCATGAAAACTTGGCTTATTAGGCAAATCGGGCCTTGCATACTAGGCCAAAAAGCGCATTCTGGCTACTAGGTACGACATATATATATATATATATATATATATATATATATATATATATATATATATGTCGTACCTAGTAGCCAGAACGCACTTCTCAGCCTACTATGCAAGGCCAAATTTGCCTAATAAGCCAAGTTTTCCTGAAGTAATATATTTTCTCTAATTTTTTTCTTAAGAAATGATAAAGCTACCCGTTTCATTATGTATGAGGTCAATTTTTTGTTATTGGAGTTAAAATTAACGTAGATATATGACCGAACCTAACCAACCCTACCTAACCTAACCTAACCTATCTCTATAGGTTAGGTTAGGTTAGGTAGCCGAAAAAGTTAGGTTAGGTTAGGTTAGGTAGGTTAGGTAGTCGAAAAACAATTAATTCATGAAAACTTGGCTTATTAGGCAAATTTGGCCTTGCATAGTAGGCTGAGAAGTGCGTTCTGGCTATTAGGTACGACATATATATATATATATATATATATATATATATATCGTACCTAGTAGCCAGAACGCACTTCTCTGCCTAGTATGCAAGGCCCGATTTGCCTAATAAGCCAAGTTTTCACGAAATAATTGTTTTTCGACTACCTAACCTGCCTAACCTAACCTAACCTAACTTTTTCGGCTACCTAACCTGCCTAACCTAACCTAACCTAACTTTTTCGGCTACCTAACCTAACCTAACCTATAAAGATAGGTAAGGTTAGGTTAGGTAGGGTTGGTTAGGTTCGGTCATATATCTACGTTAATTTTAACTAAAATAAAAAAAAATTGACCTCATACATAATGAAATGGGTAGCTTTATCATTTCATAAGAAAAAAAATTGAGAAAATATATTAATTCAGGAAAACTTGGCTTATTAGGCAAATCAGGCCTTGCATAGTAGGCTGAGAAGTGCGTTCTGGCTACTAGGTACGACATATATATATATATATATATATATATATATATATATATATATATATATATATATGCAAACAAGCCTGAATGGTCCCCAGGACTATATGCGAATGAAAACTCACACCCCAGAAGTGACTCGAACCCATACTCCCAGAAGCAACGCAACTGGTAACTACAGGGCGCCTTAATCCGCTTGACCATCACGGCCGTCAAAAGGAAGTGATAGCCGAGGCTATTTGAGCCACTTCCCCGACGGCAACTCGGATGGTAATCTTGGGCATAGCATTTCACCAAATCACCTCATTCTTTGGGGCACACGTGAGGAACACAAATGCAAACAAGCCTGAATGGTCCCCAGGACTATATGCGAAAGAATGAGGTGATTTGGTGAAATGCTATGCCCAAGATTACCATCCGAGTTGCCGTCGGGGAAGTGGCTCAAATAGCCTCGGCTATCACTTCCTTTTGACGGCCGTGATGGTCAAGCGGATTAAGGCGCCCTGTAGTTACCAGTTGCGTTGCTTCTGGGAGTATGGGTTCGAGTCACTTCTGGGGTGTGAGTTTTCATTCATATATATATATATATATATATATATATATATATATATATATATATATATATATATATATATATATATATATATATATATATATATATATATATATATATATATATATAGTTTGTGAGGGTACCACCTCTGGTGCCAATGTGGGGACCCATAGCCTCGGAGAAGAAATTAAAAAGTATTCAGAGGAGACCTTGTGGTTTCTCACTGAACACTAATATTATCTTCTCCTACCACCCCCATTCTTTTGTATGTACACATATATATTTACTTTATTTGAACTTTGTTACAAAAAAGGAGTTACATATGGGTTACAAAGATGGTTATCATAGGTTGTCGAGTTCCTCCAGCTCCTCATATGGCGGGCAGGAACCCTGGATGCAGTGCTCATTTCACCTCTGTATTGCCACACTGAGGCGCTGGAAAAGAAGGCTTGCAGCTCTTGGGTCCCTTGTTGTTTCAATGAGCCTAGAACCCAGTTCCTTCAAAAAACTGGTAGCACTTTTACCCAAGGTGCCGAGTGTTTCAGAAGCAATGGGGACAAAATTGTAGTGGTGATCCAGTTCTCTATACTTACGGAATTTGGCTGCTTCCCTGTGGGTCGCAGCGCCACCTGGTTGTGCAACATTGAGGTTAATGTAGGTGTTAGCCAGGGTTGATACGCACGTGTAGTCCCATACCAACTGCTTGCCATTCTTCCAGGGGTTCACTGTGATACCATCCGAGCGACCAATAAGAGCATCAGAGTTACGGGGCGTTAGGTAACGGGGCTCTCTTTCAGCTGGGCATCCAGCTGTGGTGAGGCTCCTCTTGATGATGTCGTTAACTTCACTGTGCCTCGAGTGCCATCCCCCTGTGCTTTGGCGGAGTAGGCCATGGTGGCTGTACTTGTCAGCCACCACCTCGCCGCAAATACACCTATATCTGGTGTGGATTGGGGCAGCAAGGCGGAGGGCCACAGCAATTTGGAGGGCGTGTGGTGTAAGACGCATGCCAGTTGCCGACATTGGGGTTGCTAACAGGAAATCCCCTGCATGTGGTGCTGCTACTGCTGTGAGGCGAGCAATGCCGAGTTGTGTTGTTGCAGCACCCAGGCACTCTGCAGCAACTTGGTCTACAATGGGGCCATCCCAGCTGGATTGCTTGTGGGCTTTTGGGGATGGAGGTTGAGGTGATGGGCCTGCACGAGAGGCCCACTCTGTGGCACAGCGTGTAAAATTGGGATCATGTACACCTGCCAGCTGATGTAAGTGGGCAGGTAGAATTTCCTTCACAAGGTCGTCGGATAAGGGGGACAGGAAGGCTGGAACAGCGATTTGCGCTGCTGTTAGAACTCCGAGGCCCCCAAGTCTTACGGGAAGAGAGGCTTGTTTCCACTGTAGGTCATCGAGAGAGAGGTTAAGGGCTTTTTCTAGCATTGATTTCAGTAACCGGTCATACTCACTTAGTTTTTGGCTACTGTAAGATGGTGAACACCTCAGAAAGTAGGTTAACCTGGGGAGGGACAGACATCTGGTGATGAGGTAGAGTGCATCATGAGCATCAATATCCTCAATCCTCCCATCCATCCTCTTAAGGTCGGCGATTTTCTTATCAAGGACCTCATCGATGGCTTTCAACCCCAGGGGAGCTCCTAGGAGTGTGCTGTCTTCAGGTTTAGTTTTATGGATATTTGGCAGAAGACCCTCTATTCTCTCTACGATGCCCTGGTTGGAACATATTATTTCACATTTAGAAGGGTTCAGGGTGAGACCTAAAACTGCACCTTGCTCCTGGATTTTTCTGATGTCCTCCAGGAGGGAGTCTTGGGAACCTGCTAGGGTACCATCATCCAAGAACCAGATGTTAAGCTCGCTGGACAGGACCTCTGTGACTTGTTTGATGACAAAGCAGAAAAGGAGAGGAGCAAGGGAGTCATCCTGTTTTACGCCTTCTCGCGAGTCAATTTCATGTTTGCCAAAAAGTAGCTTAAGTTCCATACTGTAGCATGAATGTACAAAAGGGTAGAGGGAAGGGAATTGACTATGAACCGCACGGAGTACAGCTAACCTATCTCAACGTAATCTAAACTCAACTAAGTCAATAATTTATGTTCTTAATATAATATAATAATAATAATTCAAATAAACTAATTGGAAGCAATTTATTGAAAATAAAGAAAAACGCCAAGAAATCCGGACTCCACCTGCCAAAGATCATTGGGGAATATAAACCTGGATATGCGTATGGAAATGTCAAGACGCACAAGCCTGGAAACCCACTTCGGCCAATCATTAGCCAGATACCCACACCCACGTACAGACTGGCGAAGCGACTCAACGGCCTGCTGACTCCTTATGTTCCTTGCGCCTTCAGCCTGAAGTCTCCAAAGGAATTTGTTGACTTACTGCGGGGCACACGGGCCACAGGGATAAGAGCCTCGTTGGACGTAGAATCGCTGTTTACCAACGTACCTGTGGACGAGACAATCGGAATGATAGCCGACAGAGTGTATCGTGATCCAGCCTGTAATCCTCTTGACATACCAGAAAATATTCTGAGGAAACTACTCCAAGCTTGTACTAAAGAGGCACCCTTCTTGAGCCCGGATGGGCACATGTATAAGCAAGTAGATGGGGTCGCCATGGGTTCTCCCCTAGGTGTCCTGTTTGCAAACTTCTACATGGGTACCATCGAGCAAAAAGTCTTAGTCGACATGAACTTGAAACCGGCCATATACTGCAGGTATGTTGACGACATTTTTACACAGGTACCTGATGTCAGACATCTGCAGGAGCTGAAGGAGGCATTTGAGCAGAGTTCCGTGCTGCGTTTCACTTACGAGATGGAAAAGGATGGGAAGCTGCCCTTTCTAGATGTAACAGTCATGGAAAAGGGCAGAGGTTTCCACACTGCAGTCTACACTAAGGAAACAAACATAGGAATGTGCCTAAATGCCAACAGCGACTGCCCTGACAGGTACAAGAGGAGTGTTGTTAACGCATATGTCGACCGTGCTCTCAGCCACAGCTCAGAATGGAAGCAAGTCGACGAAGAACTCTGTAGGGTAAGGCAGGTCCTAGTCAATAACGGCTTCTCCAATGGTTTCGTCGAAGACATCATAAGAAGGAAAGTGAAAAGCCATGCAACCTCTGAAGAGACAACTAACACAACACCTATACCCCCTATTAGACTATTTTACAGGAACTTCTTTTCCACAGCTCATAAAACGGAGGAAAGGGTCCTGAAAGATATTGTTAATAGAAACGTTATCCCTACAGACAAAAATCAGAGGATACAACTGACGATTTACTATAAAACCAGAAAAACGGCCAGCCTACTCATGAGAAACTCTCCAGACACAAAACAGAACGCTTTAAAAGAGACTAACGTCGTCTATGCCTTCAAATGCCCACTTGGGGACTGTAAGTTCCAAAAAACCCAGTATATAGGCAAGACAACAACATCTCTTTCTAGGCGTTTAACGATGCATAAGCAACAGGGCTCCATTAAGGAACATATAATCTCTTCCCACAACCAAACCATCGCCAGAGAAATCCTAGTAAACAACACAGAAATCATCGATAGATACAGCGATAGCAGGCGGCTTGACATTTGCGAGGCACTACACATCAAGAAGTCAACACCAGCAATCAACAGCCAATTATTGCACAACTATATTCTACCCACCTCAAGACTCCGCTCCAATATAGAAGCATCAAGAAATATGGACCAATAGGCTTTCTACAAACACTTCTATTCAATACCCATTGTTTGTGTTCTGTCTTGTGTTGATACTTTTAATACCCTATTAATATCCCCTCTTGTTCTGTCTTGTGTTAATGCCACATCACCCCTCCCACCTCACTCAAATGTAGATATAAAATCAGAGATACGTAAGTTCTATTCAGTTGTGTATTTGTGAACTAAAGTCTTTGAAAATGTAATAAGTTTTACGAAACGCGCCCGTGTCGCGTCAGACTAGAAATAAAAATGAATTTTGGAGAATTAATTTTTGATTTACCTCCAACAGTGAAGCGTAATGTACGAAAGATTGAGAAAATTCGTGTTAGAATTATTAATCTTACTTTTTCGGTCATATTTAATAATATATATATATATATATATATATATATATATATATATATATATATATATATATATATATATATATATATATATATAACTGAAAACTCACACCCCAGAAGTGACTCGAACCCATACTTCCAGAAGCACTCTGCAACTAGTGTACAGAACGCCTTAACCACTCGACCATCACGACCGCACAAAAGATGATGGTCTTTTGATGACACTCTTCTTCTTTAGAGTACAGAGTGCTGCTCCATAAAAGACAGGCCTGATGTCCTCACGGATGCCGCCAGCCAAACACATGTTGGAGAATCTGGTAAGTTCCACTAGAAGGTCCTTTGCAGCATCTACAAGCACCGGGTTCAGCATTGTTTGATGTACTGGGGTCTTAGGCCTGTAAAGTCCCCTGTTGAACCTGTTGGGAAAGACATGGCTGCTTTGTACACCTCAGATTCTCGAACAATCAAGGTGTTCTATTCCAGTATTGTCTTCCTGGGGGTCCCTGCTGCTGTCTGGGGCTCTGTGTTGGTGTTTGTCTTGTAGAGCCCGTGCTGTCGTGGCGTTCTTGGGGGCAATAGTGTCATCGATGGTTATGATTCTGATGGCACCTGTGGTATTGACCTCTTCTATTTTCCTGGTGATCCGTGCTCTCATTTTGTGGTTCTTAAGTGAGTTATTGTTGGTCGTCCTGCGGCTGGTGTTCTTGGCACGAGTGGGGGAGGCGGACCAGGTTGTCTGTTCTAGGGAATTTATTAAGAACCCTGATTACTGAGGTTGCTAATGACATGTCTCTCCTGGGCGGTAATGCTAGGCATGCATTCCCAAATAGAAGGAGATTGTGCCATGATCCAGTGGTTCTGGGAGCATTGTTGACCTTTGTCAGCAGACTGGTGAGTTTGGCTGCTGTTTGGTGACGGGCAGCCTTGGGGATGTTGGGCAAGGTCCTGGTGGACGTCGCTTTGACTGCTTCAAGCAGATTATCTGCTGGAATGAAGTTGAGGGAGGTATTGTTCCCTCGCTCCTGCAGCAGGTTGTCCATCGTCACTACCCCGGGGCGGGCGCCTAGCCCCTAGACAACCACCTGAATTGACAGAATGATAGCGGACAGTTCCTTCTTGATTGAGACGAAACCGTCTGTTACACACTCGACAGTTTCCTCTTGGGTGTTCATCTTCTTGGCTGGAAAGAGGCTGTGTGTCAGGTGCGACATACGCCATGCCTAGATGTGATGACGCCTGGCTGCCCACTGAGTGCACCCTCTCCTTCCCGGGTAGAGAGTAACACGGCAAGTATTACCCTCCTGGGGGAGTTGGGCATGGCCTGGGCATCGTGTGTGCCCAGGTCATGCCCAACAGGCACTGTGTGTGGGTAGGCTGTATGTTGATGGGCGACTGGCTGGGTCGGGCGCAGGAAGATGGCAGGTGGGCTGTGCTGGGGGAGGGGGGGTAATGGAGAGGGGGGACACACGAGGGAGGCCGCCGTCATACTTATTGCACACTTTCAACACTCGGGGAAACCACTAGTGCACTTTGTTTTGACCACTACACACACCGAATTTGCTTGGGAACGCCCTAACTTTCGACTAACATCAATGTAGGCAGCTAGAGAGCCTCCCCCATCACTCCCCCCTTTCCCCGCCTGGGGACTGGTGGGTGGCGGCAATTCAGCACCGCTCCTGTGTCAGGTAAGTCCACTTCGGGCTCACCATAGCCGGTGCAACTTGCCCCGCTCCTATGCTGGGTAAGTTACAGGCTCACCATAGCCCGTGCAACTTGGAATTTGTTCCGAATAGCTGAGTCTATAACAACAACAACAACATGACGGCGAACCTTCCCTCACCCTCACTCATACACTGTACTTGCCTCGCCATACACAAAGCCCAAACAACGCACCTTTCTACGTTGATTTTATTGGAATGAAGGAGATACATACAGTTCTTCTTGTCACCCCCAGGGCCTTCTTGGGGTGACAAGAAGAACTCCCAAGAAGGGTATGACAAGAACTCACCCCCAGGTTCTTCTTGTCATACCCCAGCAGGTATTCATGCCGACATGGTCAAGTCTCGGCTAGCTCAGGCATCGTTCCACGTTGAAATTGGTTAAAGTGTAGTACCTTGCTCACCACGTGTCCGTCCCCCTCCCCGTCCTTTATATATATTTCTTATGTTTTTCTTCACTTTCGAGGGTAATTTGAAAAATTAACTCTCCAAAATTCATTTTTTACATTTTTATTTTTGGCCTGACGCCTAGAAGCGTTTGTAAGGCTTCTTACATTTTCAAAGACTTGGTTTACACATAACATACATATTAATATTACTTAATATTTATTGATATTTTATACTTAACATATTAATACCCACCTCACCCAAAACAAATAAAAAGCATGATGTATGTTATGTGTAAACCAAGTCTTTGAAAAGTGTGTGTATATATATATATATGTATATATATATATATATATATATATATATATATATATATATATATATATATATATATATATATGTATATATATATATATATATATATATATATATATATATATATATATATATATATATATATATATATATATATATATATATATATATGCGGAAAATCCACAGAGAAATATGAAAGGAGGTGAACGTTTCGGCTTTGTTAAAGCCTTTGTCAACACCAGACTGACTAAGGAGAAGGGAGAAGGGGAGGATATATAGGCCGACACCTGACCAACCCATCCCTAGGGTTGGTCAGGTGTAATTAACCAAAAAAAAACTTTACACCTGACCAACCCTAGGGATGGGTTGGTCAGGTGTCGGCCTATATATCCTCCCCTTCTCCCTTCTCCTTAGTCAGTCTGGTGTTGACAAAGGCTTTAACAAAGCCGAAACGTTCACCTCCTTTCATATTTCTCTGTGGATTTTCCGCATAAAATGATCAGTGTTTTGTGATCGTCAATTGCATATATATATATATATATTTTGGTAGCTGTCTTTCCTGTAGACATATATTATTAAATATGACCGAAAAAGTAAGATTAATAATGCTAACACGAATTTTCTCGATCTTTCTTACATTTCTTTTCACTGTTGATGGTAATTCAAAAATCAATTCTCCAAAGTTCATTTTTATTTCTAATCTGACGCGACACTTGAGCGCGTTTCGTAAAACTTATTACATTTTCAAAGACTTTAGTTTACACACACACACACAACTTTAACTGAATAGAGCTTAAACATCTTCGAGTTTTTTATACCTACATTTGGGTGAGGTGACATGTTACAATAGTTTTGGATGAGGTGAAAATAAACTTTTAACACAAGACAGGACACGAAACAATGGGTATTAAAGGTAGGTAACTGCAGAAGGCCTATTTTTATTGGCCCATATTTCTTGATGCTTCTATATTGGAGCGGAGTCTTAAAGTGGGTAGAATATAGTTGTGCATTAATTGGCTGTTGATTGCTGGTGTTGACTTCTTGATGTGTAGTGCCTGGCAGATGTCAAGCCGCCTGCTATCGCTGTATCGATCGATGATTTCTGTGTTGTTTGCTAAGATTTCTTTGGTGATGGTTTGGTTGTGGGAAGAGACTATATGCTCCTTAATGGAGCCCTGTTGCTTATGCATCGTTAAACGCCTGGAAAGAGATGTTGTTGTCTTGCCTATATACTGACTTTTTTGAGGCTTACACTCCCCAAGAGGGCATTTGAAGGCATAGACGACGTTGGTCTCTTTTAAAGCGTTCTGCTTTGTGTCTGGAGAGTTTCTCATGAGTAGGCTGGCCGTTTTTTTGGTTTTATAGTAAATTGTCAGTTGTATCTTCTGATTTTTGTCTGTAGGGATAAAGTTTCTACTAACAATATCTTTCAGGACCCTTTCCTCCGTTTTATGGGCTGTGGAAAAGAAGTTCCTGTAAAATAGTCTAATAGGGGGTATAGGTGTTGTGTTAGTTGTCTCTTCAGAGGTTGCATGGCGTTTCACTTTCCTTCTTATGATGTCTTCCACGAAACCATTGGAGAAGCCGTTGTTGACTAGGACCTGCCTTACCCTACAGAGTTCTTCGTCGACTTGCTTCCATTTTGAGCTGTGGCTGAGAGCACGGTCGACATAAGCGTTAACAACACTCCTCTTGTACCTGTTTGGGCAGTCACTGTTGGCATTCAGGCACATTCCTATGTTTGTTTCCTTAGTGTAGACTGCAGTGTGGAAGCCTCCGCCCTTTTCCATGACTGTTACATCTAGAAAGGGCAGCTTCCCATCCTTCTCCATCTCGTAAGTGAAACGCAACACAGAATTCTACTCAAATGCCTCCTTCAGCTCCTGCAGAAGCAGGACACAGAGCACAGCTCCTCTGTGTTGCGTCGTCGTCGGGATCCCCAACAGATCAACCCCCAACGACACCAGCTAATGGTAAGAGATCAGAGTTCAATTTCATCAAATCAATTATATTTACTAGAGAAAACACGTGTGATTGGTCTGTTTGTTAGAAAGTTTCCAACACTAATACATCATTCTTGTATTATAATACATAATTATTGTATTAACCATAATAATTGCTAATCCTACTAATTTGTAGAATTAACATAAATTAATATTTCCCTATCTGCGCATCATTTACCAAATTCTTCCCACATAGAGGGACAGTATTGCGTCAGATAATACCCAGCAAGGCAAAAATATTGTCAACATAGCAGAGAATTGGATAATATTCTCGCCTATTGTCAGTATTCTTTACAAAAATTAATACCTGATAATATAACAACTAGTGATCTAATAACAACGAGTTATCAACTAAAAGATCACTATATAGCAGTTTATCTGTTATCTTAAACTAACATGGAAGAAACAGAAAATTTTCTCCATTTCTCGTTTAATAAGAACACTGTTCATATTAATTATTATTTGACGAGAATTTAAATAATATATAACTCTCTATAATTGCGGCCCTATTCTCATTAACTTATTAAGTGGAATAATTACGAGGAAAAGAATTTTCCGTTTCTACTAAAATATGTTGCGCATGCGCGAGGAGAGGGTTGAGGGAGGAGGAGGAGGAGCGCGAAAAAGCTTGCGACCGGACCTTGGCCACGAGACGACGTGGCGGCCATTGGTACAGAGAGAGGTGAAGCTTTCGTCAGCTACGCGATCGGCCCTTGCTATTAATCGGCCCTGGAGTGCATAACTTCTCCATCAGCAATCCAAGGATTGCGTCGGTGGACATCAATAATGTTAAGTGGTTCAGAACTCTAAACATGTAAACTTTACCCTCACTCCATTGTTACACCGTGCTCCCTCCTCTAACTACAAGTACGTTCCCAGTGAACTTAATTTAGCCCTTCCAGTAATCTATAATGATATGATGTTTTGTGTGTAAACGAATTTTACACTATATTGGATTTCCAGCGTGTGTTGAGACAGCCGGAGGTGAGACAAATTCCCACGCCACGCAACGCTAGCGAGTCACGTGTTCCAGCAGGTTGTAGATGACGCCATCACCCAACCACGCTCCCGTTCACTGTTAGGGCTAAGCAGATGATATTACGTTGATTTATTCCTTAACTACTTATGAATAGTCGAGATTTAATAATATCTTGGATTTTATATTTCATTTAAGTGAGCTAGGAATTTAACCATATTTCTTATAGCCTAATGAACTTTAGATAGGAACAATTTTCTTGTCTAACAGTTATAATAATATACTCTTGTTATTAACCAAATTATTGAATACTTATACAAATTATATCTCTTATTAAATCTTACTAATTTATCTTGGGGAAGAACCAGCCTCGATTATGTGTTCCTAAGAGTAACTCAACTTCTAGTATTAACCCCCCAATTGTGAAGTTTGGGAAGGTTTAACTCTTGAATAATAATTAATCTTACAGTCCATTAAATTCAACAAATAATTCTTGATGATTACATTATCCACAGGCACTGGTATCTCAGTCCCTTTTATTGCATTATTTATCTGTTTCCCTTTCCAGTAAAAATAGGGTGGTCCTTCGTGTAATTCAATTCAATTAATTAAATATCAATATATTAAGAGTTAGCTTTCCTTCACGACACAAATTTGGTCGACTTCGAACTGGATAAAATAGCTACCCTTTAATTAATTTACATTATAATTAACCATTACTAATCACATTGTGTAGTAATTTAGGTTAAACATATTTCCTTATCTGTGGTTACCAGCAGTGTACCACATATGTTAGCCTAACTCACACCAATTAATATGTGTTACCATTATTGGGCTATACAAATATTTCAATTTTTAGCTGTCAGCAGACTGTCTATTATAGCGTAGACCAAATTCCATCTATAATTACAGATTCACTCAAGTCAGTGAATTCATTAACATTTCAGGATCCAGTAGTAGTAGTAGTAGGCATCCTTCAGTCTCGGGAGACTATGGAGTTGCGCCCTAGTTGTCAATCCTGGTGCAGCGTCTGGTGTGACTGATGAGGCCAATCCGAGAGTGGCAGTCCATCCCACACCGAGCACAAACGAAGTCCGATTCTGGTCTGTCTTCCTGGTTACCGGCTTTCCTTCTCTGTCTCTTTGCCTCTGATTCCTTGGCAAGTGACTCCTCGAACTTGGAGAGACCTCGTTGAACAGACTGCCTCCAGGCTGAACGGTCTGTAGCCAGTGTCTCCCATATAGCAAGATCGACGTCCATGGCTTTCAGGTCCCTTTTGCATACGTCTTTGTACCGTAGCTGGGGCTTGCCTACTGGACGCTTTCCCTGCCTCAGCTCTCCATACAGGAGATCCTTGGGGATCCTGCCGTCGCCCATTCGCATAACGTGCCCGAGCCAGCGCATTCGTCTCTGTTTCAGCATTGTGTACATGCTGGTGAGTAGATTATTTGGAGACAGATAGAGCCACCTATGTATGTAGATCAGATAAGAAAATCAGAAGCGGGGAGCCACATAGTGCCACTCCATATTAGGTCACCCAAGGTGTGAGTGGTAGCAGTCGAAAAAACAGTGAAGATAGGTATCTATTATGTGCCACTATGATCATGTTCATTTATACAGTAAAGTATGACAATATATTTAAGTAAAAATGAATTTATTTGTATAATAAACACTCGTGGGTGAGTGCCAGTTACACCCCCACATTCCTCTATGGGGCAGGTGTAAAACAGGTTCCTCCCGGTGAGGGTGGTCGCCCGTACCCTTCCTCGCACCTAATGGCCTTGACTTTACCGTAACAGAGTTCCACACCCAGCGGAGGTTGAGTGGGTCTTATATAGGGGTATTAAATTATAAATCTCCTCCAGGGGTTAAAAAAAATCAAAGAATTTATTAATGTTTTATTAGGTAAAAATCACAAATGATGTATAAGAAGTTAATTATGGCCCCTATCCCTCTCCCCCCTCCACCTCCCCTTCCTCATCTGAGTAGAATTCTGACGTCTCCCCATCCGTGGTGAGTGGGGGGAGGTCTTGACCCCCTCCCCCCTCTCTTGGGGGAGTGGGGTGAGTTGGCTGGTTGCCTTTTGGACGACTTTCCTTCTGACTCTCATCTGAAGTGTTCTGGAAAGAGATGGGGAAAATAATTTATAGGACTATATCTTTTATTTGAAAAATATTCTATTTCCTCTAAGAACAGTTAGTACATACCTCTCCCCCTGCAGGAGCGACCTTGTGTCCTCTACAGCAGGCATCATCAATTAGGGTACGTAACAGCATCTTGTTTGGGGCAGACCTTCCTCGTAGAATTACTACTCTACAAATGTGGACAGGTCCTAAGAATTGCACTGAAAAAAAAGAAGAGGTAAAATAGAGGTTGAGCAAACTTCCTATTGTGGGAAAAAAAATAAATCTTTACCAGAAAGTGAGGGTAATACTAACCAGGCCCTTCAAGGACTTCAATCTTCCCTGCGTGTGTTTCTGGGGAGACGCCTTCCATTTGTAGGATAAGGGGGATGGGGGTCTTCTAGGGAGGTTGTGGGGTGAGAGGTGTTTTATATGTGGGGTAATCCCCCTGTTAGGTGGGTTGCCTAGCTAACAAAAATATTCTCTACACCACCTATAAGAACCAACCCTTACTCCTCTACAAAATGTCCTAACACAGTGATGTTTCATAGGAAAATATCGTCTCGCATAAGCGAGGGCTCGTTTATCATTTAATTTTAAACTAACGCTTGAAAATACATTATGTAAGTAATGTACTGTTGAAGGCAACCCCAGGTGACTCACCCTATGGACGAACATTACGCAATACAGTCCACAAGCAAGGGTAAAATCACTCTGGAGTCTGTAGCACATTCCAAACACCTTTGTTATTGTGTTAGTTTTAATAAATCCTTGAAAATAATGTCCATAAGTAACCGCCGACATTGCATAACTATCGAAAAAAAACATTCGATGTTTAACTTTATCAACATAAATAGCTACCCAATGTCCCATAGTTAATCTGCTATGTGATGGTAAAATATTAGTTATGAGAACAATAGGTTTTCTTGATGAGATATTTAAATGTTCTATTTCATCAGCATTATAACAACCTAGGTAGAGTGCTCGATCCCCTAGATTATTTTTTAAATTAATATTTATATCATTACAATTCATTATGTTTTTAAGCTCGCACGTCACACAGAACAGTTCTCTGTCCGTCGATGGATAGTACCCCGGTCGTTTCCCCAAACAGTAAAACCAGCCTGTTATATGTAACACCACCGCCAAACTCAAGCTCCATACGCAAGTTGCCAGATTTCTCCACAGGGAGGGAATCCTTTGTTTGAATGGTGGTTAAGTCAAAGGCGAATATCGATCTTCCCTTATTAAAAGTGTCATAGGCTAGAAGTGAATCACGCTCTAAGCCTAATGTCTTCAAAGTTTCGTAATAAAGGCGGGCATAATGATTGTCGAAATCACCACCAATTCGGTAAATTGCATTATTGTTCAAATACATGGCGATATTTTTCAGTTTTGCATTTTCAAAATATAATCCATTACCTTGGTGAAGGCCAGCGAAATAATTCATTGGCACAATTACCATGAATATCCTGTGAGGAATTACTTGCGCCCAAGGCTGATCAATTAAGAGACTAGTTTGATTCCCTGCTAGGACATATGTTTTAGAAATGGTTTTATTGAAAGTATAGCTTATGGGGTCGGGGGATGCTAACAGTGAGCTGTTTAAGGCTAGGTAAGCACTTGGGTATGGGAACACTCGTGTTACCCACAACTTAGCATAATCCATATGCAGCCGATACTTAGAGCCATCGTCCACACTTGTATTTAGCACCCAAGCATGTGGGGAGAGCTCCAATCTTAGGCGCACATCTATATTATCTAATATGTATTGGTCTAGGGTTGTTACGTCCAATAGTAGGGGAAAACACATTGACAATCCTTTACCTTTTAAATCGGTCATAAATTTTTTATCCTTGGCGGTTGCCCCAGTAAAAAATGTATTAGTAAATTCGTTAGGGATTACACCATCATCACTCCAGTCCCTACGAAAGGCTCCAATCCTCCCCAAGGAAGACATTTTTGATGGAGGCATGGAGGTAATTAATTTAATAAACGACCAATAATTAAAATTAGAATTTGTTTCAACTACCTGCTCTCCTAAAAACACCTGAACACCTTTAAACATGGTATTTGACAACCCATTAACAAATTCCACATGGTCATCCTCTTCCAATTTTGTGGTATCGTCATCTTTCGTTAAAGATACCTTAAAATCTATAACAATATTAGCTAGATCTAAGAAGGCGCCCTGGGTTCCGGGGATGCGGAATTCTAAGTAATTATCCCGCAAACGTTGATTAATAGGGAGGTTAACAGGTAGAATGTCTATTTGCTGTGTGGAGGCAATTGAACTCTCCACATTACGTATTCTGTTACTTCTAGGAAATTGGTCAATAATACTGGAAGTATAATATTCTACAGGGATTTTCAACCCAGCTCCACTAGCCTCCGCCATGATCTCCTCCGAAAGGTGAAGTATGACTGCTTACTGTAGTGAAAATACATCATTTTTATACCCAAGGGCTCGTTTACATTTATTATTTTTATTTTTTCTTCTCCTAGAGAGTCTTTTAATTTTCCCGCCTGCTACCAATTTCTTCCCCACAGTCTTAAGAGCATCAATACCGTGAGTTCTCAGAGCGCTCTTTACATCCCGTCTACCACTGGTTAAATCACCAAGAACATTTTTCCCAAAATCGATAGCAGTCGGCGTTACAGTTTTCATGAAAAATGGTATGGCTCGTCGAGCCAAGCCGGCTAAGGTCCCAAAAAAAACCACCACCAGATCTGAGATAAGGCGCTTGGAATGTGCGTATGTCATTCATCGCTCCCCCCCTCACCCCGTATCTCCCAGAGAGGGGGGAGAAGATCTCCCCATACTCCTTCTGGGAGGGTGTGTGGAAAGGTACTCGCATCCCGACTCCTCTGCTTATAATAACCGATGATGTGGGTAAACACTTCTATATATATATATATATATATATATATATATATATATATATATATATATATATATATATATATATTTATATTTATATAGATTATATTGTTATACCTTAGGGCGGAGGTGTAAGACTACCGTAACCGACCTCCCATCTTCAAAACTAACCTTTCGCCCAAACTGATCTGTTATCTTAATGCTCACCTTCTCCAACGTGTTAGTATTTAATGTCTTGTACACTAGGGGATGAGCCCCTCTAGAATAAGAGTCATGATAATTGATTGCATCTAAGATATTTACAATTTGTCCCCCGTAACGATCCGGCTCGATGACGTCACTATAAATGAGTAAATAGTCACAACCTCCGTCATTGTCTGGGGGGAATGAGGCCACGATCTTTGAGGCTGCTGTAATGTCATCTGATTTTGCCTGATAAATGGTGTATTTGCGACTGCTGTCAAAACCAAGTACATTAGCTATTCTGTGTTTAAATTGAAGACTAAGAGAATATAAGGAACCAGTGCCTTCATTGTTAAGTGTAGAGGATAGTAACACGCGCTCTAAGGATTGATCATAGGTGAGGATTGGTTCTCTTTCTGAGAAGTATATTTTGAAATCACCTCGGAAGCTAAGCTTCATGTCGGTGATTATTTGTCGGCTAAGCTCACTCGTGATGAATGTGATGTTTCTGGATAATATGTTGGTTTTGGGGGTGTAGGTGTAGATGAGATGTTCTGGGCTTTTAGAAAGAGTTCCTCGCTTAAAAGTAGCATAGACGTCTATACCAGACTCCCCCTCATCCTTGATGATAGCGTTAATTCGTCTGGGTAGGAGTATGTTGACTAAGGCCACTTCATGTTTAATGGAAGGGTTTAAATGTAGAGTGGGGATGGTGTTTGTAAATGCTGAACTTGTGTTGTTGTATATATCTTCTTGGTCGAGGCTAGTGAGGTATATGTAGTGTTCCTCGTCCATTGTTAAGTTATGTACTGACTGGGGTGGGAATAAAACATCATTACTTATATTTTATTTTATTAATCTACTAAGGAAATATTACTTTTAAAAGAACTACAACAGGGGGGGACTACATTTTGTTCCCCCATAACAAATTACATATAAAGAGCAGCAGCTGTTGGTACTGCTGTCGTCCGCTGCTGCCGCTGCCGCTGCTGCTGGGGGAGCTGTTGGTACCACTGACGCCGCTGCCACCGCTGACGGCACTGCTGCTGCTGCTGCTGCTGCTACCACCGCTGGAACCGTTGTAGTTGGTGGTACTGCTGGCGCTACCGTTACCGCTGCCGGCGATGATGGTACTGTTGCTGCCGCTGTCACCGCCGGAACTGCTGTAGTTGGTGGTACCGTTGCCGCTACCACTACCGCTGACAACACTGTCACCATCGTCGGTGGACCTGCTACTGCTACCACCACCGAAGCTGTTGTAGATGGAGGTACTGCTGTTGCTGCTGCTGCTGCTGCTGTTACTGACTGTGGTGGTGCTGGCACGTCTTCTTTGAGCGTTGATGGTTACAGCTTTCGTTGTTTTTTCGGTGATGAGGATAACAGGAATATTTCCTGTGACTCTCCATCGAGGATGGTGTCAATACGATGATTTGAGAGGGGGTCGAAGTCAATAGTGGTTTCGATCCGTCGTTTGGCCGTGCCAGATGTTGTGGGTGGGGGTGGAGCAGCGCTGGAGGTGGATGAGTACTCTTGTAGGTGTCTCTTCTTCCTGGGGGTGGCTGGTGGTGCTGGTGGTGTAGAACGAGAAGAGCTTCCTGGGGTGGTGGCACCCTCCCCCACCACTGCATCTAGGGTGATAGTTTTACTATCACCCTCTCCCCTGGGATCATCATTCGGGAGGGGTACCATCGATGGGGTGACGGTAGAGGGACGTTTGAGGATTACCAACTCCTTGTTATGCTTGGCCAGCTCAGCGTTGAGCGAAATGAGCATGGGCCCGACGTCCTTGTGCCAGTTGTCCATGCCATCACGGGAGGCCCCCAGCCCATGGGGCACCACCAGCCGAAACATGGTTGGAGTTCTTACCATGAGATTGCCAACCTTTGTTAGGGCTGTTTTCAGCCAAAACAGCCTATTCTTGGCAGTATCCAGGGTGACATTGGTGATGTAGTGGATGTCGGAGGAAGACTGCACTTGCTCCTGAGCTATAGGGTTGGACTCGAAGGGTGCTCCTGCACCGAAAGCGGAAATTAGCGCCACGATGGTGGGGCGGAAGAACAAGACTGGCTCTTCGACAATGTCTTGACCGTCGGAGGGTAGGGGAGCTATCTTCACCTCGATGTCACCCGGGGTAGACCGGTAACGTATTGTGGCCCTGTTGACACGAGTCAGTCCTTCACGTTCCACACGGGCATAGTTGTAACATTTCCAAATTACACTTGCCAGTCCATAGGGACGCACAACAGCAGCCGGGAGGTCATACACGATGACATCACCAACCCCAAAGGCGTGGGTGTCGGTGATGTCGCTGTCTATTGACTTAATGGACGATAAAGCCATGGCGGAGGGGCGGTTGAGAGGAACGGGGTAGAGTCGTCGTCAACTATGGTGACCGAGGGTGACGGTGGAGGCCTTTAAATACACCTGTGTCCCCCACCTGGAGGGGGGAGGGATGTATGGGGTGTGGCGTAGAGGCTGCCTTCCCTACCTTAAAAGTCCATACACACTCCGTCCAGTCTCGAAGGCTGTAATCTGGTCTCGATGTTGGAAGGTTAATTTTTCCATTTGCCATATCTCCGTCTGGATTTCCTGGGATGAATATTCTTCATAACGTTTCACCGTCTCTCCAAATGACTTAAAAAACCGTTCTGGAGGGGCACTCAACACAAGACGGTCATAACAATCCCACAATGCATATATCAATCTACATTTGTGTTCGACATACTTGTAGTACCGCTGAGTAGCAACCAACTTCTTTAATAAGGGAGATTTGTCTTCTGGGGGTGTAGCTGGGGGAGGAGTGGGTCTAGAAGCTTGCTCCATGGTGGATATGCAACTGAATATGGTGGTCTTTAAGATGGTCTTCATATAGGTCTTCAATACGGCTCCCAATGGGGTCTCCTATGGATACCCCTCCCCCCTTTTAACTGAGATCTAGCGCGATAATTACGTATGAGGGTTGGGTCTATGCCAGCCACCCTCAGTAAAACCCTTACATCTTCCTTGTCACTTGCCCTAAATTGCCCCTTTGTGAAGGCTAGAGTTTTAATTATATCTAAAATATTTAAATTTTGTACAGGCTTTAATAAATTTCCGCGACTATCCCACATCACCTGTTGGCTGTTTTGTCCAAACATGTTCAATAATGCTTTGACATGAGGAATTTCCTCAATTTTAAAATTCACATTTATTAAGTTGTCCAGACTTGGATTTTGGGGTGTGATGGTGGCTTTATGTGGAGTGTGGCCAGCAACAATTACTTGCACTTCGGGCGGGAGGATGGAATGTCCCCTTTTTTTATTTATTTTTTTTTTTAAAAGGCGATGGTCGCGCCGGGCAGCCCGCGTTTTTTTTTTTCTTTTTAAGGGTGGCGGCGGGCGACGGTCGCCGGGGGCCCCAATGTCATTTAAAGGGTGTGTGACCAGCCCCGCCCGTCTGGAGGTGCTACTACGGCAACACCGCCCACAGCCCGTTGTTGTCAGGTGGGAGGAAGGAGTGTCCTCTTCCCCCACCCCCCCATCACCCCTACCAGAGTCGCAGGTGGGTAGGTTACGGGCTCCCCCAATATTATTACTTGGGGTGGATTCGTTTTTTAAAGAGAAGGACATACTTTCACTACCATCACCACCGGGGGAGGGCAGACCCACAGCATTAGGAGGTGATGGTGAGTTCTTGTTTTTATTAAATAAATATTTTTCAGCTATGAATCGTGGTACCAGGCAATATTCTTTCACCATTTTATTCTCTCGTTACTTATTTACGCAATTACCTTATTAGGGAGGAAATTAACGATACAGCCAAAGGTAGCAGAGCTGCTAATATCGCCCCACCACGTCTGGAGGTCAGTATGAGCTTCTTTTTGTATAAGGGAGTTTTCTTACGCGCTACAGATCGTATGTCGTTCTGATATCTCTGTAAGCCATTAATTATCTGAGGTTGAACTGGGATGTTTCGTTTCAGAAAATTGGCAAAAATTTCACAAATTGATTCAATTTCCTGCCGTTTTAAAGCCTTGATTAGTTTATTCCGCTTCTTGGGTGATAAATTGTTTAATAAAAATAACAACTGATGATGTTTCTCTACGAGAGAGTCCTCTTGAACTGTCATTTTTTGTTAAATTTGACGATGTCTTGAGCTTTAATCCAGCTATTGGCAGAATCTGGGTACCCTCTCCACTTGACGAAATATTCTCTGTGTCCTTTCGATGTTTTCCTAGACTGTAATACCGTTACAGGAAAATAGTCTGGAAGGGATGTTGCAATCAATTCCTGCTCATAAAACATGCCACTGATCGTCTCGTTGTTTAAATCTTTGATTTTATATGTCGGGATTGGATGTGTTCTGTCAATATGTGACACTACAAATATTTCTTCTGTATTTTGGTGCCAAAAGCCTTTGTGAAATATATTCCTGCGCTTTGCCAATCGCACATGCTGTCCAAGGTGCAGCCGTGGACTGATGGCAGTTATGGAGGAGTCATTGTTTAAATACATGACCTTAAACTGTCTTCGTATATCTTCAATATTTTGCAACTTATGAATGGCATGAGGAGTATTTTTTAGCATCCTGTGGAAAGTGTGGTTGTACACGTCCACAACTTTAGGGAGGATGTGGGTGTATTTTAATGAATTAGCTTGAGTCATATAATGATACAGTTTATGTTTTAAAGTTCTGATGGCTCGCTCCACTATGCTAGATTTCATTTCCGAAAATACACTATATAATTTAATATTTTTCTTATTAAAATAATTTTGAACTGACTTGTTGTAAAATTCTCTACCTCGGTCAGTGAATATCCGCCTTACACCGAGAAACTGAGGCGTTTCCTCTAATATCTTCTTCAGAGCGACTAACACTTCACTCGAATTTTTTGTTTTTAAAGTTTGAGTCTGCATTAGGCGGGAATAAACATCGACACAAATTAAAATATATTTAACACCATTATTGTATTTTTGTAAACTACAAAAGTCCCCTAGGTCACAGGCAATTATGGTACGAGGTTTAGGGGCTAATATTTTCCGTCGGGGGAACCTAACTAAATTTCCTCTATGTAATGTGTAAGATCGCTCCCCATGGAGAAATTCCTTCACATCTGCAACACTAATGTTGGGGTCTTTAAGTCTGGCAGCCTTATACAATTTTTGAATTGACCCTGTGAAACCACCTGGGCTAGAAATGTCATTATAGATACTGGTGAGAATTGTTCGTTTCTGTGTCGTTAGAGACATTTTTTTTTTTTTGTTGTCGTTGATGATTACATTTGATACACAATTTCACAGTGGTCTTCGTTGGTGATGCTCGTTCGTAGTTGTAATGCCTCAGGAACCGTCAGATCGACCAATAAGTAACCATACTTGTTCTGGGATATTGCCCGACGGTATATTTCAACGAAACTACTAGTTGTTTTTCGCCCATATAACTGTCCACTTAAAATTTCAAGTTGGCTTATGTCTCTCTGCTTCATTAATATATAATGACTACAATTCAGAGTTATTGTCCTGGCGTATTTCCCCTGGGGAAACAAATTTTGACTAATTAGAATTACGGAAATATTACCGTGTCTCCCTCTTGTGAAGATATTGGCTATAATTGGACTCTGTATGGCTTCCAGGTATAAGTCATCAATTATATACAAAACTGACTCATTTGAAAAAGGATCTTTATACTCTAGTGGGTTAATCAGATCCTGGGAGACAGTAACCTTGTTTCGCAGAGAGGGAATGTTTGAAAGAGGTTGTTCTGTATTATTTGCAGATGACACTAAAATTTTTGAGAATTTTCCGTGGTATTTAACACATAAATTCCCCACTAGGGTCGTTTTCCCAGAATTACTGAATCCAGCTACAAATATTCTTGCTGGGTGGTGGAAAATATTAAGTTGCTCGTCTGTGACAGACGCACACTCCTCCATATTTTCCCCATAAATGGTTCAATTACCTATGGAGTGGTCGCTTATATATTCATATATATATATATATATATATATATATATATATATATATATTGAGTGTGTGTGTGTGTGTGTGTGTGTGTGTGTGTGTGTGTGTGTGTGTGTGTGTGTGAGAGTGTGTGAGAGTGTGTGTGTGAGAGTGTGTGTGTGTGTGTGAGTGTGAGTGTATTCACCCATCAAGGGATGTGTCCCCCTCAGGACATAGCCAGTCCTCCTGATGTTTTTTTGAAGTAGAAGTCCCCTAGTGATGACCTCCAGACGAGAGAGAGAGAGAGAAAAAAAAAAGTTTTCTACAGCAGGCCTAACCCTTCTCTTACAAAAGGACTGAGAGGTGTTGTATGTGGCAACGTTGCCCCCCACGTTTCCGAGTCAATAAAAGGACGCTACACCTCCCCCACATCATGTATTATTGAATTGTGACCAAACCATCCACTCTCCTCCCCGTCTAGCCCGAGATGTAAGTAAATTAGTATCTATTTCATATAAGGGTTATATATATATATATATATATATATATATATATATATATATATATATATATATATATATATATATATATAAATATAAATATATTATATATATATATATATATATATATATATATATATATATATATATATATATATATATATATATATTTATATAGATAAGTAGGGGCAGGAATGAGAAGTGGAGTGATTTGAGTGCTGGGGGGATATATATATATATATATATATATATATATATATATATATATATATATATATATATATATATTTATTTATTTATTTATTTATTTTAGGTAAGCGTGATCGTTATGTCTCGAGTTGGTGATATTTGTAGAATTTGTGGATGGGGGTCATCACATCTCTTCGTTCATAGGTGTTACACATGTTTCTTCTGCGGAGAAACTGTATGTGTACAGTCTAGTGGTGAACACAGGAGAACCTGTGCTGGAGGTATGACCGTATTTTATATATTTATTTATTCACTTATTTCAAATAAAAAAAATATTAAGAAGGGTTTTCCCCTTCTCCATGAGTGTGGGAGAGAGAGTGTATATAAATTATACACTATTTCCTTCATTAGGTAAACGTCGCCAGCCCACCCTCCCTTCCAGAGAGGATGGCTTCTTGTGCTTTTTGTGTGGAAATACATCCTTGAGACCTCACCACACTTCCCCTTGTGATAATTGTGGGACCTCTGTGTGTGAGGACTTGACCTCTGAACATCTACAAACATGCCCCCGTGGTGAGTGAATAAACCCTCCACCTTTATTTCTCTTAAGAATCTTTTTTGAGAACTTATGTCATGGGGATTAGTGAGAGGGTGTTGCCTTTTTATTATTATTATTATTATTATTATTATTATTATTATTATTATTTATTATTATTCCTTTCCAGGAGCGATTCAGAGGCAGGTAGGGGAGGAACATGACAAAGCACAGCGTGACAATAACCCCTTAGGTGGAGGGGAGGGGGGAGAGGAAGCGATGAGTGATGGTGATGATGGTGATAGGGGTGACATCTCTCAGCCGGGCCCTAGTGGTCTTAGACCCCCTGTCATCAATAGACTTAATGCCCTAAATAGTGATGAAAATTCCCCAGATGAGGAGGATGCTATAGACACTCCACACTTAATTAATAGGGTGGGGGCTCTGGGGAATCTCTTTACTAGGCTGGAATATTCCATCCCCTCAGCCTTCGCCACAGACCCTATAGGACTCCTAAGCAACTTTAGGGACTATTACATATCTGAAATAGAGAATTACATGAATTCTCTTGGGGGACATGGCAATTTTACTTCATCATTAAAAATCCTCCTCGAGGTAAAGGTAACACTTTTGAAACAACGACTCACGGAAGATGATGACTTTAGAGAACACTTCATAACAACACCCGCTAGACTGGTAACTCTTGAGGATGTGGGTAATCTTATTGATAGCTGGGTGGCTTATATGATTACACGACTGGAAGATCTCCTTTCAGAAACAGAGGGGAGTGGTTTCATATTATATAATGTCGATTTCCTCAAAATCGTCATCTGTAATGCAAGTGTAAGGTCAGTTTTGGGGGATTATGTCCCTTATCCCCCATTTCTAAGGGGACGGTATGAGGTCTTCAACCCAAACCCGGCTGGTAACAATAAAACATGTATTATTCAGTGCATTGCTGCTTTTCTGGCGTCACAACAAGGGTGGAAGTGGAGACGTATAGGGAGACTTGTAGAGTCTCACTCTAGGGTTAGGAAAATGGTCAAATACGACAATTTATCCTTCCCTCTGTCTTGGGAGGATATCTCTAAATTGGAGAATAGAAATAAACTATCCATTTTTTTGTATTCAATACACAAACATACAGATGGCGTCTATCACGTCTCTCTTTGTCGTCGTGGTAGCAGACAGTACTCGATCATAGTTCCTTTATTGTTATTGGGGGAATCTCATGTGACCTTGATAAAAGACTTCGATAAGTTCCTTCGGAACTTTACTCGCAGCCACAAACGAAAGACAGTCTTCTGTAGAAACTGTCTCTCAGAATATCAAAATTCGTCTGAGCTAACAAATCACTCATCTTCCTGCGACATCACTCAGAAAATTATTTACCCTCAGCCTGGGGACACACTCCATTTTAAAAATACGGGGAAAGGTTATGCCCCTTCCCATGTGGGCTATTTTGATTTCGAGTGTGTCCTAAGCACTGAGGATTGTCTAGGTTCTGTTACAGCCATACATAGACCTATAGCATACAGCTATATAATTGTTGATAGGAACCACACTGTCGTTGATAAATTTACTTATTTTGGGGGGGACAGTGTTACTCATTTCATGCAGCGAGTTGCCACCAAATGGGAAATTATCAGATCTACCCTCCACCATTATGAAATAGACATGTCTCTTGAGGATATGATCCATTTTAGGAGACAGACTCACTGCCAGTTTTGTGAGCAGGTATTTACCCCCTCCAATTTCAAGGTTCAACATCATGATCACCTTAGGGAAAAGCTCAATTATATTGGAGCTCTATGTAATTACT
The DNA here is from genome assembly GCF_040958095.1 of Procambarus clarkii. Classification (NCBI taxonomy): domain Eukaryota; kingdom Metazoa; phylum Arthropoda; class Malacostraca; order Decapoda; family Cambaridae; genus Procambarus; species Procambarus clarkii. The sequence goes on from NC_091168.1 coordinate 13,360,261, forward strand.
GCAACCTCCGCCACAAGAATGCTCTGGAGAGTTTAGTTCTAATTGCCCATAATATGTCTTATGACATGGGCTTAATTTTGAGGGAGTTTACCATGGATTCAAATATTAAGAGCAATATCCTCATGAGACAGGGGACGAAATATCTTAAGGTGGAAATAGGGAAGCTTAAATTTCTTGATTCACTGGCTTTTATTACAGGTAGTCTTTCATCCCTAGCAAAGACCCACATTGATTCAGCCAGCCCCTTAACATTCACTCACTCAATGATAGAGGGTTTGCCCAAAAAGAGTCACCACCTACTCTTAAAGGGTAAGCAGTTTTTCCCTTATGAATATACCACAAAAATCAGCTGCTTTAATGACACATCACTCCCTCCTATTGAAATGTTCTACAGCTCCCTAAACAAATCAGGTATAACTTTGGACGAATATAGACATTCTAAATTAGTATGGGAGGCTACAGGGTGTAGGACATTAAAAGACTACCTCCTCATTTATTTGAGGTGTGATGTAGGATTACTGGCTGACATTTTTACACACCACAGGGCAATTCTAAATGATATATATTCTTTAGAATTGACACACTATTGCAGCCTCCCAGGGTACTCCTACGACTGCTTCCTGAAAAGTAGCAGAATATCGCTGGAGTTAAGTGCAGATGTGACGTTGCACAATCTCTTATCACAAAACATACGAGGGGGTTTTACAACTGCAGTTAGGAGTTATGTCAGAGCTAACAACCGCTATGTCAACCCATCTTTTAACCCCCAGGAGGATAGGTCTTCATTCTTACTTTATCTCGACTTTAACAGCCTCTATGGGAGTTGTATGACTAGGAAATTGCCCCATGGGGGACTAAGGAGACTATCATCTGATGAGATGAACTCCTTCATTAGCGGGGGGAAGATAATGACAGAACAGCCTTTCTCTTCTAACAAAGGGTACTGGCTCTTAATTGACACCAAACTTTTAAGACCCGAAATAGCTAGACTAACAGACGATCTGCCCCTTTGTTTACACCATAGGGGAATAAGTATGGAGGATATCTCACCATTTAGTAGGGGACTTCTGGAAACAAATAACATCACACACCTCCCCCCAAAAAACATCAAACTGGTTGGAGATCATCTCCCCAAAAAACATTATTTCATATCTCTTCACCTTTTACAACTATTTATTGAGATAGGACTTGAAGTGGAAACAATACATGCAATTTACGAGTTCCACCAGTCAGATTTTATGGCAGAATTTGTTAACACCAACGTTAACAATAGAAATGCCTCCAGCAGTAATGATAGGAAAACACTCTTCAAATTACTGACGAACAGTGTTTTTGGTAAAACGCTACTGAATCCAGCTCGTTATGCCATTGACACCAAACTAGTGACTTCAGCTAGGGCCTTTTTACGAGAGGTGAAGAATCCCCGCTTTAAACGAATGGTGCATTTAGGCGACAATAAATTATTGTCTGTCAGTTCCAGACCATTCATTAAAATTACTCATCCTAATTACATTGGGTTCCAGATTCTTGAGCTAGCAAAATACAGCTTGTACCATTTTTGGTACAGGGTACTTAAGAACCACTATTCAGATAGGGTACAACTGGTGTATAGTGATACAGACAGTTTCATTTTCACCTTACTAGCTGAAGATGTCTTTAATGAGATGGGGAAAGAACCCCTTAGTTTGTGGATGGATACGAGTAATTTTCCTGAAACTCACCCCTTGTATGATCCTTCTAAAAAGGGTGTTTTAGGGTTGTTAAAGTCAGAGGTGTCAGATAAACACATCCTTGAAGTTGTGGCACTCAAGCCCAAAATGTATAGTGTGCTTTTGCTTGACAATAAAAATTCCATCACCGCTAAGGGTATTCCCCGAGCTGTGCAAAGATCTTTAACACATAACCACTTTAAAGAGACCCTTCACAGTAATGGTGTAGTAAATACTTTTAATTACTCACAAATAAGAAACATAGGGGGGCAGATGGCAACCACATTCAATACTAAGAGGGGTTTAAGTGCATTTGATGATAAGCGCTTTTACCTAAATAAATACACTAGCCTAGCGTATGGTCACCCAGACATACCATCCGAGCCCCACCCCAACACCTCAGTCCAAGGAATGTCCACCGAGAGTGAAGGTGGTGACGTCATTGAACCACAAGGAGAGGAAGGACAACACCCCACCAGCGAGAGTGAACCCTATGACGTCAGCAGTCAGTCACCTGAGGGAGGCGCACTACATCCCATTCACTCTCTGGGAGATGATGAGTCATCATCTTCGTCCCAGGAGGAGGAGGAGGAGGGGGAGGAAGACCCCACAACGGACTTGTGGGCGAGAAGGAGAGGTCTTGTTAATAAATATTATGTGGGGGGAGATGACCTACAATACGACTATGTTTAACCCTATGTACTTTGATAATATAATCTATAAATCATCAGGATTATTTCTTTTTCTCCTTCTTTAAGTATAGAGGCTTAAAATATATCCAACTTAAAAACAACTAAGGGAGGCTGGTCCCTCTTACGGTACACTCAAGGTCATCAAGTATGAGGAGGGCTGGTGAGGGGGGGCCGCCCCTACTGCGAGGATCCTGTTTTTACACCTGTCCCATAGGGGGAGGTGGGGGGGGGGGTAACTACCGCTCACCTGAGTGTTTATTATACAAATATACTGTCATACTTTTCTGTATAAATGAACATGAGCATGAACATAGCGACACATAATAGATACCTATCTTCACTATTTTACGATTGTTGCTGCCCCACACCTTGGGCGACCTAATATGGGGTGGCTCTAAGTGGCACCCCGCCTCTGATTTTCTTATCTGATTACCCTTCATAGGCAGCTACTTTACTGTAAATGAACATGATCATAGTGGCACATAATAGATACCTATCTTCACTGTTTTTTCGACTGCTACCACTCACACCTTGGGTGACCTAATATGGAGTGGCACTATGTGGCTCCCCGCTTCTGATTTTCTTATCTGATCTACATACATAGGTGGCTCTATCTGTCTCCAAATAATCTACTCTGGTGATTCTTGCTCTCCCCAAGACGTTGTTGTTTGTCACCTTGTCCTGCCAGGTGATGTCCAAGATGTGTCGAAGGCAGCGCATGTGGTAGGCATTCAGCCGTCTTTCCTGACGGGCGCGGAGTGTCCAAGACTCACTGCCATAAAGGAGAGTGCTCAGGACACAGGATCTGTAAACCTGAATCTTAGTATACTCAGTTAGCCTATTGTTGGCCCACACTCTCTTTGTCAGTTTGGACATGGTAGTAGATGCCTTACCGATGCGTTTGTTTAGCTCCGTATCAAGAGAGAGGGAGTCAGAGATTGTGGAGCCCAGGTACACGAAGTCGTGAACAACTTCCAGTTTGGAATCAGAGATGCCGATGTCAGGTGGGGAGTCCACTCCTTGTCCCATGACTTGTGTTTTCTTCAGACTGATGGTGAGTCCGAAAGCCTGAGAGGCCTCGCTGAAGCGGGTTATGAGCCGTTGGAGGTCTTCAGCTGAGTGGGCAGTGACTGCTGCGTCGTCGGCAAAGAGGAAGTCGCGCAGACACCTCAGCCGAACCTTTGTCTTGGCTCTCAGCCTGGCGAGGTTAAAGAGCTTCCCATCCGACCTGGTCCGGAGGTAAATGCCTTCCGTGACAGATCCGAAGGCGTGCCGCAGCATAACTGCGAAGAAAATCCCGAATAGGGTTGGAGCCAGTACGCAGCCCTGCTTTACTCCACTTCGGATGTCAAAGGCGCCTGATGTTAGGCCATCAAAGACCACGGTGCCCCTCATGTTCTCATGGAAAGATCTGATGATGCTGAGGAGCCTGGGTGGGCATCCGATCTTGGGGAGGATCTTGAACAGGCCATCCCTGCTGACGAGGTCGAAGGCCTTCGTCAGGTCTATGAAGGCTACAAAGAGTGGCTGCTTCTGTTCCCTGCATTTCTCCTGCAGTTGTCTGAGGGAAAAGACCATGTCGATGGTGGACCTGCCAGCTCTGAATCCACATTGTGATTCTGGATAAACTCTCTCTGCAAGTACTTGGAGCCTCTTCAATGCGACTCGAGCAAACAGCTTTCCGACAATACTGAGGAGGGAGATTCCACGGTAGTTGTTGCAGTCGCCCCTGTCACCTTTATTCTTATACAGTGTGACGATGTTGGCATCCCTCATGTCCTGTGGCACCTCTCCTTCTTCCCAGCAGAGGCAGAGAATTTCGTGCAGCTCCATGAGCAGGCTACCTCTGCAGCACTTCAAGGTCTCAGCAGGAATGCCATCTTTGCCAGGAGCTTTACCAGAAGCAAGGGAGTCTAGGGCATCGCTGAGTTCTTCCAGGGTCGGTTCACTGTCGAGCTCCATTAACACAGGCAGACACTCAATGGCGCTCAGGGCATCTTCGGTGACTACATTGTCCCTGGCGTATAGCTCAGAGTAGTGCTCGACCCAGCGCTTCAGCTGCAGTGTCTGGTCCTGAATCACCTCGCCAGTGGCAGATTTCAGAGGAGCGGTCTTCTTCTGGATTGGGCCGAGGGCCTGCTTGATGCCGTCATACATTCCCCTTACATTGCCTGTATCCGCTGCAGTCTGTATCTGGGAGCAGAGCTGGAGCCAATAGTTGTTGGCACATCGCCTGGCGCTCTGCTGCACTTTGCAGCGGACGGCCCGAAGGATCTGTAAGTTGCGCCGACTTGGGCAGGCTTTGTAGGCTGCCAAGGCGTTTCTCTTCTCTTCGATTACAGGTGTCATCTCTTCCGAGTGAGCCTCGAACCAGTCTGCCGACCTGCTGGTCTTCTTGCCAAAGGTGGAAATGGCAGCGTTGAACACAGCGTCTCTGAAGTGCTCCCATCTTTTACATGCAGTGACCCCAGCTGGGCCAGGAAGAGCTTCCTCGAGCACGTGTGCAAAATCTTCCACCTTGTCCTGGTTGCGGGTCTTGGTGGTGTCGATGCGAGGTCTGCCCGCCTTTTTCGAGTGATGAATCTTCTTTGGTTGCATCTTGACCCTGCTACATACCAGGGAGTGGTCGGTGTCACAGACAGCACTCTGGTAGCTACGCGTAATCTTGACGCTGGGTAGACTTGCACGCCTGGTAAGAATCAGGTCAAGCTGGTGCCAGTGCTTGGATCTGGGGTGTCTCCAAGATACTCGGTGTTGAGGCTTTGTGCCGAAGAACGTGTTGGTGACACAAAGACCATGAAGGCAGCAGAGTTCTAGCAGACGTTGCCCGTTCTCATTCATCCTTCCTATGCCGAATACCCAACCACTTGGGCTGGACGGTAGAGCGACGGTCTCGCTTCATGAAGGTCGGCGTTCAATCCCCGACCATCCAAGTGGTTGGGCACCATTCCTTTCCCCCGTCCCATCCCAAATCCTTATCCTGGCCCTTTCCAAGTGTTATATAGTCAGGATCCAGTATACTAATCCAAATTACTGATCCCATAAATCAATTAATCATTACTAACCCTGATAACATTATATTCTACAATTAGGAAGTACATTCAGGTGTTAAACATTATTTACGGCAGTAGAATACTTGCCAAACTCAATTAATAATCTTGTGTTCATTAAATTTCTTTTTCACGTAATTTCTTGTAAGTGTATATATTATATAAAATAAAAAAAAAAATCCAAAAACCTAGCACTATTTTACATATTATTGCACCACATTTATCGTAGTTATTCCAACCCAGCAGAGATAGGATATTTTAGACTGCCATGGTATTAAAATTTGTACAAATTCAGTTTACACCATTAGCCACACACAGCACCGCTCCTGTGCCAGGTAAGTTACGGGCTCACCATAGCCAGTCTTACTTGGAACTTGTTCCGAGTAGCTGAATCTATAACAACAACAAACACCATTAGCTGCATTAATAGTTAGGATTATTACCTAACTAGTACTGTGTTAGACAGTGCTGGTGTATTATTATTTATATAGTGCTGATCCTAATTAAAGTGGGATTTATAAACCATTTATTGTGTAATTACATTTTATTACATATTTCTATGTTCGTTTTTGAGTGTTACTGAAAGTGTCACTACCCATCCAAGGCTGATTTTGAAGGGCTAAGCTTAGGAACTCCTGTAGTTATACCAAAGTACACTCAAATCTTTGTTGCTTATTATTAGGTTGGTAGCTAACCTCTAAACGAGGTAAACTAAAATCAGCCTCAAGGAAATATCAGGCTGTCAATAATTATACCTGCTCTACATATATGAGCAAGTATCATAGCTGTCCAAGTAGCTATATAAGCCCTATAAGGCTCAAACTCACAGCCAGCATGGCTACTCTAGAAAAAACTAGAAGAACTTTGAAAGGTTTTCAAAATCACTTATCAAGACTACTTGACAAATGTGACAACTGTTTAGGAACTGATTCAGTTGACATTTTCAGGTTAAGAATTTCCACAAAGGTGGCTAGCCAAAAATATGACCAAGTAAAGGATACGATAGAGTCTTATAGGAACATACTCCTTGTCAATAATAGTGACCCAGACGAATTGAGTCTGAGAATCTGATCTTGCCGACTGTGAAGATATAATTCAAGACAAGTTAGATCACTATAACAAAGTGCTTGCGACACAAAATGTTCCTAATTGGCTAGAACATTTTTATAGTAGACCTACACCCAAGCAAGCACCCAGCTCAGATGAAATACATGAGCTACCTCAAAATGAGGAGAATCCTCTAATCAATACTGATCCCCACACAGGATCAACAACTGAAGTTCAACCTTCATTTTCTACAATCTCATCTAATACAACTTCACGTAATGAGTCATTCACAGAGTCTGATAAATTTTCAGACAGCTCTTCTCAATATTCCCTGGATTCTAAAAATTCAATGCTTGAGGCTACTGAATTAACCAGCTTCTCACAGGAACCCAGAGAAATAAGTGAAGCTGCAGATGAAACTCCAAGTGAAGCTGCAACAGCCAGTGAATCTGTACCAGAAATTGAAAATAGAGCTGAAGCAGCAACTGAAGCTGTAATTAAAGCTGAGGCTAAGCAAGAAGCCTTAAGCAACACAAGTAATAGTCATAATTGCTCACACCAGCTTTCTAGAGTAAGTGCTAACAATGAGAAGACTGTTATAAACCTTGTACACCAATTACTAGATTTATCTCCACCAGAACAATCAGTTGACTCTTTACAAGCCTTTAGTTTTCAGCTTGAGTCACTGTTAAATTCCTTCAGTAAAGAGGTGGATCACCCAACAGCTGAGTGGATGACTAATATCATCACCCAGAGAAAATTGTCTGGTGAGATACTCAATAAATTGTATTTATACCAGAATGGTAATATCCTGTCAATGCAGGATATATTCGCAGGTTTGCGCAATATAATCAATCAATCAGCAAGCCAGGCATTTAATAAATCTTCTGAATGCACAGAAACTATACCCACATCAATTTCCTTACCTGATACTCCTAAAGTGACACTGCCACTAGGTAATAAGGTTATTAATAATCAATGTAATAACAACAGGTCAAACACTGATTCATCAGTAAGACCTAAGAGCCCCACAAGTGCTCCTAAGAGACCTAAGAGTCCAATGAGTACTTCCAAGAGCCCAATAATAGCTCCCCCAGAGTACAACTAGTACTCACAAGAGAATAAAAAACAGGCAAATGGAAACAGCAAAACCTTCACAACCTGTAGTTGCAGTTTCACCTAAACCGGTGTTCTCTAAACGAACTGTAGGATGGGGATTATGTTTGTTTTGCAATCAAAAACATTCTCTGTACAAATGTATCATCCCAATAGAGACACAAGAGTCAGACGACTCAAACAGTTACACAACTGTACTAGGTGTTTCAAATCACATAATGTTAACAGCTGTGAAACCCCACTGAACACCTGCAATAGGTGTAGAAGGGGCAAGCGTCATGCTGCACTGTGCAAATTTGTCAAAACAAATTATTTCAATCCTAGAATAGGAGGTAAAAAATCTACACAAGTACTGTGGGATATCTGGGCTTGACTCAATTCATTTAATTATTAAAGTAATGAAATCAATTACGAAGGACCACCCACTTTTAAGAAAAGAGGGAAACTAATAAAAAGTGATCATTAGAAACACAAGGAAGAACCAGTGTCTATGGATAAATATTAGAAAGCATAATCACTTAAATAATTAATGGGCTGTATGGTTAATTAACTTAAGTCAGAGCCTCAAACACCTACATTGGGGGGGGGGGGGGGGGTATTGCTAGAACTTCATATACGTCTAGGAACTAGTGTGGTTCGTACACCAGTTCATTGTTTGATAAATAATATTGTGACCAAAATATTAAAGAATCAATAGGCGATTACCACCAGAAATTATAAAGATTATTAGCATTAGAAAGTAATCATCTAAATAAACACATATTATCTCCAGTGTACATGACGAGTATTCAATTAGATAGAATCATGAACAAATAGCAAAAATTGGAGTAATTAAATGTGTACAAAAAGTCTTAGCTTTAAGACGATTTCTATGACATCATTCACGCCTCATCCTCGTGATCTCAGGAATTCCATGTAGAAGCCCTTAGAGGTGAATAACACGAATGTAGGTAACAGCTCGTTGACTCCTCACATACGAGCTGTAATTTAAGGGATATTACGTAGCATTGAACTAGGCTACTTAAATCTCAATATTCATGAAATATCAAATAAAATTTAGTGCGGTACTAACGTTGGATTTTTTGTAGTCGTTCGATATAATGACAGGCTGTCCACGACATATACAATCTCTAATGATGCATCAAAAAAGAACTATATACTTATCGAAAAGTGCAAATTATGCTGAAGCCTGCCAGTATCGCGTCTCAGGCTCAAACTTCCACAATGTCGTACACGTGGTTGATAGCTTGGCTTGAATATCGACGCGTTATTAGTTGACCGAGCACTGTAGATCACGTAGAACAATAATAATTCATTCTGGGTTGAGTATGAGTGTAATTCTTGCTGATAATATCAATGTCACGTGTCTCAGACTCTGACGCCACGACCTTTGCTGCTCAATTCCGCAACACGAGTACACCACACACACACACAATGGCGTCTCCTCTTCCTCTTCAACCCGCGTCCCGCATTCACCACAGAAATTATTTATCACGAATAATATTATTTCGCGCAATTGTGGCTGAAAGACTTTAATAAAGACTGGGTTGTAATTCTAGGGATTTAAATATTATTACTTTCTCGTCTTATGGCGGTAAACAAGAAATGGAGAAGATTTTAGTTTTCTCCATGGCATTCACGCGTGACGGTAAATTTCTTACTTGATAACAATTGTAACTAAAAACTCTCGATTTAGAATTATCTGGGAGTTATGTTATCCATAAATAATTATCACACGGAATACTGATGATTTTAGAGAATCACATTCAATTCTCTAACACACTGACTATAAATGTTTTTAACTAGATATAATCTGATGCAATACTGGTGCTTGGTTTCGTAAGAATTCCAGTATCCATATGCAGATATAATAGTTAGTTCATGTGAACATTACTGTTAGTAAGTTTTAGTAACTACTGTAATTAGTATATTTTAATACTGATTTATTATAATACAATAGTATTGTATTAGTGTTGGAAATTTCCAACAAGTACCGTGCTGCAAGGTGTGAGATGTGTACAGCGTAATTTCACCAGCGTCTCAAGTGGATGCAACCTTGCCCACTGCCCAACTTCAAGTAAAGAACAATGGGACCAAGATCACCACTCGTGGACTATTTGATCAAGGATCCCAGAGAACTTTCATTACTCAGAAGGCAGCAGAGGCACTCAATTTACAACCAATCAGACAGGTAAAATAAAACCTGTCAGGGTTCATGATAAATCGAGGACCCCAAGAATATTCAGTAGTGCAACCGCTTGTATGACTAGGTAGTCATGTCAAGGCTATCCAAGCCATTGTTGTGGATCAAATACCTTTTGACCTAAATATTAAGGGTCTGGTGCACACAGCCCATTTCCTGCAGTACCGTGAAATTAATTTGGCTGACAAATGACCGCCTTAACAATGTAAATGTACTAGTTGGAGCAGACTACTATTACCATTTCATCACTGGACATGTTAAACGATTGGGCATGAATATGTTCCAATCTGCAGGTGGCTAATTACTTACAGGTAAAGTTCTCAATATGAACAAGCCTATGCCTGCCAACAATAATAAATTAGTCACCAGTAAATCAATTCTCCAGCAAGAAGTTAAATGAGAAATCCAGCTGAGTAATAAATCCAGATTAAATGTAATACATTTTTTTTTTTTACATAAACAGAACAGAACAAATTAAAACAATAGACCACCGGTCAGAAGGGCAGACAGCACAGCACAACAAAACACAAACACGATAAATGCATAGAAAAATACAGCATACATCAAGGCACAAAACATAATACAATGGCAAACAAGCAAGCACAGTAACATCACAAAACAAAACCTTCATAAAACAAAACATACATCAAGAGGCATAACAGGAAACAGAACAGGACAATCACAATACATTCCAAACAAAACATAAAGAACAAACACGTACAACAGGTAAAACAATATGAAAAACACCAGTGCAAACGTACAGCACAGAAACAATACAGGAATAAAAACACTCACACCAAACCATCCGCCCCGCAACAAACAAAGGGCGAGGCCAAAATAAACAATAATAATAAACAAGCAAACCACGCAAACCAGAAAACAAACACGTACAAACACAACAACATACATGCACTGGCCTGAAGGACCGAGAATAAAACACAACATGTCGGAAAATCCGACACCATTTAATAATCATACAGATAATAACTGTATTACCAACAAGTTACCCATAGAAAACGTAACTTGTAGTGGAATTACCGTCTAAAGAAAACGGGATATCATCACCACACACTATTATAATTCACCACCTATTATGGTGGGAATTATTCTTAAATACATTAGTCTTTGGACTTTACCATCATAAAAACATCTTATATAAATTAACTTAATTATCAATATTAAAGTAGAGTAAATTCACTTATTGACATCTGGACAAGTAGGCCAGGGTCAGGGAGGAAGGAGGGTAGCCATTGTTGTGTCACCTCCGAGACGTGTGGAGCAAATTCGGCTCCTATCATTCTGGACAATGTCGGCCAGTAACGTCAATAGTATGGAGTGTTAAACAGCCATTGTATATTGAGACCAGAGGCTCACACAGGAGCAAATTCGGCTCCTGTTAATTTTACTTGGACGTAGTGTTATGGAAACCAGAAGTGTACCATTGTCAACACGCTGTCTACAAATTCAAGTTAAGTGTCTATCCGAAACCCGTTTATCATTCATTTATGGCCATTAATGTCAGGATATAGGGTGACCCGGTTAGAACGCGAAATCGCCTCATACTAAAGGTAATTAAGCCAGGTCTTCAATGTTCCATGTACTGTATAGTGTTTTCTCTGATATAGCTTGTCATATATAGAATCTGGCTTTACAGCTAGCGCCCTTTTGACAGGTCAAGACGAGGATGCAAGATTTTGTGCACCAGTTACTGGGTGATGGAAACTACCTCAAAGAGGATAATTTGGTGTCTACACCCTAGTTATACCTGGTGGACTAACCTGCTGTACTATAAGATAAGGAACCTTTTCAATGTATGTAGTTACTGTAGTTTGATTGACTGCATATATAAATTTAATAACCCCCCGAATGTGTAGAGGATCGATTTGTGAGATTATGAGATTATTGCAGAAATACAGTCCACTTATCATTATACAAATTGCTATCGAAGTATATAAATTAACGTAAATATAAATTCATATAAATTAAATAAATATAAATCTCACAGGTCGGTTCCCACATTATTTGGACCTTCGGAACCGGAATATTTGGTCCTTTGAACCCACATTTGGTCATCTTAGTACCGGATGAACCAGTTAACCAGTGGATTCATTAAATAAACTAGTGCAGTGTTATTTAAACAAAGCCAGCAGTCAAGACGGCAGCGTAGCCTCGAGGGAGCTCAGGAGCCTCCCTCAGCCCAGTTCAGCTTCGTCAGCGGTTTCATGCACACCCACAGATATTTGGTGGCGTGTTATTTCGTGAAATGACAGCGCTAATATTGAAGCCAGCCAAACTAGTGACTGTGTCTTCGCGAGATTGCTCACGGATTTCGTGGTGTTACATTTCGCGAGAGATTATCTATGAATTTTGTGGACTTTATTTCGCGAGGTCACTAATAACATTTAATACTTCTAGATAATATTAGAAGTTTCATAGAGGCTAATTAAGAGGCTATTAACAATAATTGTGTATATTATTTCTCCAAAATAGAGAATTATTTAATATATATTGCACTAGTGATCACAGTATAATATTTACTAATTGCCAACCCACAACAGGGTAGGATATTACCATTGACTAGTTGAACTATTATTGTTCATCCTAGTCCCATTATTACTATAGTCAGTTGTACTATATTGAACAACCTAACACCATTAATGAATGGTCCAGACCCTATTTTGGGTGTAATTTTTATCAACTCGAGTTGAGTTGTATATATAATAATTTACTTATGATCATTACACCTTTGAGTGATTAATTAGTGTCTCTACCATCCTAGGGTGATATAGAAGAGCTAACCTAAAGGTACTTCCAGTGACACTGGTTTATCACTCAAATCATTAGTGTGTATGATTGTATATATATAATGTGTATTAATTTTAAGTGCTAACCTCTAGTAGAGGTAGGATTATTGCCTAGTGAGTTCAGAATTTACCCTAGGCTACCATTAGTGTTTGTTCAGTATTATGAGCAGCCCAAGTACAAGCCCCACAAGGCTTCACCAACTAGCCAGGATGGATAATGCAGGGAGAATGAAAAGAACCCTTGCAGGTCTTAAAGGCCACTTAACAAGACAGATCAAGAAATGTGAAGATTTGTCACAACAATCTCAAGTTGATTATGCTGACCTGGAAAGCTATTATCAAGCAGCTGCAGGTAAATTTGAGCAAATCAAATGCCAAATGGCTGTCCTTGTGGGGACAGACTACTACCATCAATTCATCGGTAGCCCTACTAAATATCAGGGTATAACCATGTTAAACTCTGCAGGAGGTAAATTACTCTCAGGCCCAGTATCAAGCCTGAGGAGTCCTATGCCTGCAGATAAACAATACCAATAGAAATCTAAATTTGTCAGCTGATTATATTTCTCCAGTAGCATTATACTAAGGAGATTACAGCTGACTATACCAACAGAGGTTGATGTTAGTATCATCATTTGAAGCTGAAGATGACTTCATGAGGCCTCAGTGGCAAATCAGTGAACAGTAGCCTAAAACAGCTACAAGTCACTGCGACCAATGTCACTGAACCCACTGCAGTTTCAGAACCATACTTTACTTTAATGATGAGCTATTCAATCTTCTGAATCAATTAACTAAATTAAACCCTAATAAATCTGATGACTGATTTGATACATTTATTATTTAATCAAGATGTATTCCATGGGCCTCAGTGTTTATATATCAGTGACCAGTTACCTGAAGAAACTTCAAGTTATATCTAATGTCACTGATCTCACTGCAGTCCCTGAATCATACTTGACTGTAGTACTTGATCACATCCAGTCTTCTGGGTTAAATAATATGTAATAAGGCTTGAATATTAGCCTTTCAAGAGTTGACAGGGAAATGAAATCGCATTAGACTCTAACCCCTGCAACTCTAGTACGGGACATCCATCCTGTACGAACAGACACACAAATGTGTGATTACTAACTACTAACATCAAATTAATGTAATAATTCGATGGAGGAGTATCGGTGTTCGTCTGTTCTAAATAGGACTTCGACCCGTGAGCAGCCCCTGGGGAATTATGTCGGAAAATCCGACACCATTTAATAATCATACAGATAATAACTGTATTACCAACAAGTTACCCATAGAAAACGTAACTTGTAGTGGAATTACCGTCTAAAGAAAACGGGATATCATCACCACACACTATTATAATTCACCACCTATTATGGTGGGAATTATTCTTAAATACATTAGTCTTTGGACTTTACCATCATAAAAACATCTTATATAAATTAACTTAATTATCAATATTAAAGTAGAGTAAATTCACTTATTGACATCTGGACAAGTAGGCCAGGGTCAGGGAGGAAGGAGGGTAGCCATTGTTGTGTCACCTCCGAGACGTGTGGAGCAAATTCGGCTCCTATCATTCTGGACAATGTCGGCCAGTAACGTCAATAGTATGGAGTGTTAAACAGCCATTGTATATTGAGACCAGAGGCTCACACAGGAGCAAATTCGGCTCCTGTTAATTTTACTTGGACGTAGTGTTATGGAAACCAGAAGTGTACCATTGTCAACACGCTGTCTACAAATTCAAGTTAAGTGTCTATCCGAAACCCGTTTATCATTCATTTATGGCCATTAATGTCAGGATATAGGGTGACCCGGTTAGAACGCGAAATCGCCTCATACTAAAGGTAATTAAGCCAGGTCTTCAATGTTCCATGTACTGTATAGTGTTTTCTCTGATATAGCTTGTCATATATAGAATCTGGCTTTACAGCTAGCGCCCTTTTGACAGGTCAAGACGAGGATGCAAGATTTTGTGCACCAGTTACTGGGTGATGGAAACTACCTCAAAGAGGATAATTTGGTGTCTACACCCTAGTTATACCTGGTGGACTAACCTGCTGTACTATAAGATAAGGAGCCTTTTCAATGTATGTAGTTACTGTAGTTTGATTGACTGCATATATAAATTTAATAACCCCCCGAATGTGTAGAGGATCGATTTGTGAGATTATGAGATTATTGCAGAAATACAGTCCACTTATCATTATACAAATTGCTATCGAAGTATATAAATTAACGTAAATATAAATTCATATAAATTAAATAAATATAAATCTCACAGGTCGGTTCCCACACAACATAAAGTACATCAAGAAACAGAACAAAACACTTCGCACAGCACCCAACTAGCCAAGAATACCAACAAAAACAACAACTACAGTAACATGAAATCAGTGTACATATTTGCCCGGGAACATATCCGGTGGAAACCGCACATTGAACGCCTCCCAAAGCAGCCACGTTGTCCAGGAGGCGTGACCTAACACCGGCTGCACCATGTGAACCGGAACCTCGGCAACAAAAACCCGCAGACATGGAACCCACACGGTGTCCCTCTGGACGCGAGTAACCGCCACCCTATCCCATACACCCGGAACCCGCCCACCAGAAAAGTCCTCCGGCCATTCAAGCAGCAGGAACTCGGCAACTCGAGCCTCCAGGTCCTCAATGCACAACACCGCAGGAGGGGGCTCGACAGAGGGCTCAACAGAGGGCTCAACAGAGGGCACCACCACAGGGGCACCAGCGGCCACGGGCACACCACCAGACGACTGCAGGGAATCATGGCGGTGCGGATCCTTACGTAACGTCACCACCAGGCCACGCTCAGCACCAGCATCCGCACCATCCCTGGCAGCAGAAGTCACCACACCCCATAGCGGAAAGCCCCTGGGCGGGGAAGAAACAGGAGACACACCTGAGACATGGGCATCAGCACCAGCAGGCACATGAACCTCCGCCACCACCAACCGCGGAGACAACGACTCAGCCGGATCCACGCCGTCAACACTTGAAGACCCACAGTCACTAAAGTCCCCAACATCAGCCCAGGCTGTAGACGAACGCCTGGAACGTTTGGGCTCCGGCCGGATATCGTCAGAGTCGGAAGCAGATCCAGTGACACGAGCACCTCTAGGCGGACGAACCGACGCCCGACGCAGAACGGCAGCAGCCTCTACCACAGGGGGAACCGGACCACACACAGTAGGAGCCTCCGCCGCCACCCCAGCACCCATCACAGGAGGGACCCGAGGGGAGAACGCAGGGCCAGGTTCCACAGCCGAAGACGAGGAAGCCGACGGGGACACTTCACAGGGATCACCAGGAAGGTCCATGGGAACGGCAGGGCCAGAGACATGGTCAGGAGGAACATCCGACGGCACCGCAACACCCGGAGGAGGGTCTGCGACAACCAGGGGAACATCGGGTGACGCTGGGGGAGCCTCAGCAGCGAACGGGACGCTCACCTCCTCACCCCCGGAGTCCTCCTCCAGAGGGAGCGGCGGGAAATCCTCCTCACGGAACAAGTTCACAGGAGCGACCGGATCAGCAGTACACCCGGCAGCCTGATGCCCCAACAGGCCACACCGGAAGCAAGTACGGGGTTGCCGGGCATAAATCACCCGCACGTAGTACCCCAACAGCCGGACAGAGGACGGTATGTCCGACCTCAGTCGCATCCCGAGGGTCCGAATGTTGGTCTTCACACCCGAATACGTGCCAGACGACAGTGAGTTCATCCGCACACTGATGACAGAGCCGTACCTCTGGAAGAATCGCCGGAGGAGAGTCTCAGGAAACTCCATGGGGGCACCATGAACACTGACATACGTCACAGCACCACTACAGTCTGAAATGGTCACAGACCCGGTGCCGTCCTGTAGCTGCAAAGTACGTCCCTCCGTAGGAAAGCACGGTACACCGCCTCACCCACAAACTTGATAATGACATGGTGAGCAGTGACCAGCTCAATGCCATATACGTCCCCAATCGGGACACGAAGCATGTCACTCAATACCACGTCCACCAGCTGGTAACCAGCACGGCCAGTAAACTCCAATCCGATGGAGTTTAACCGCACGACAGCGGGAATAGGGCCGCCCATCACAAAACACGCCACGTCCCCACCACCAGGAACAGCAGGGAGGGCATCTCCAGCAACAAGTTAAATGAGAAATCCAGCTGAGTAATAAATCCAGATTGAATGTAATACAATTAGTATTCGCCGAGATGTTTCATAGCTCTCAGTGGAAAATCAGTGGTCCGTACCTAAACAGGTACGTGTCACAGCAACCAAGCCATTGAATCCACTGCAGACCTAGAATTATTCTCGACAAGTAATAATTGACCACACTCAGTCTCCCTAGGTAATCAATAATATTAGGCTAGAGAATCTAGCACTCCCTAGGTAATCAATAACATTAGGCTAGAGAATCTAGCACTCCCTAGGTAATCAATAATATTAGGCTAGAGAATCTAGCACCCAATGCATCCAGCATTCTTGAATTTATCAATACCACGAAGTTATCAAGCAACTTCTAAACTTATAAATTCACTAGGATCAAGGTCCACAATACCTGCACTTAAGGTTTGCCAAGAAAACTTTATTAAATCAACGTTTTCTGCACTAGGAGTTACTGAAAATACTTGCATTAATTTTGTTTGAGTTGTTTTTCTTTTGTTTCTGCTTATTACTGTAGGAGCACAGCACAAACAAATTTGCAAACTTACCAATATGTAAGTGAATCTACAGAGAACTAATAACCCGTGAAACGTTTAGGTTGGGAAAATGTTACAAATTATCTTCAAATAGGATTAATCATAGCAATAATTAAATTTCCAGCAATCTTAGGTTTCCCATCGTTTAATGCATTACCATTAAACCATAAGCATTGTTACCTAACATGCTTAATGAGCTCAATATAGCTCACCCCTGAGTTAGCCTAACAATTGAGTGCTTTAATGTTCCCTATGCTAATACGAGCACTGCTCGTCATGATAAGTGAACGCTACAATGCTCCCCGTGCTAATTCGAGCACAGCTCACCAGAGAATCTGCCTAGATTCCGTGCTTAGCTATCCTTCAAGAAGGATCTTGCACTAATAACCCGAGCTGACCCCAAAGCTCACCTGTGAATTAACGTAATAATTGAGCGCTTTATTGTTCCCATGTGAATTCAAGCTCAATATTGCTCGCTGTAGTAAAAGTGTTATTACAGTATTGTACCACACTCGTTTGAATGTTTCGTTTGGATGCTCGCTTGACTGTTTTGTTGTTGACAGATCAGCTGTGTCGTGCCTGTGTATAGGTTAGTTGAATGTAACTCCTAGTTTAATTTCTATTTGTTCTAGCATTAGTCATGTGCAGTTTGCTTATTATTATATATAGTTTAAGCACTGTTTATTCATTATAAGTATTGTATATTATATGGCTTGTGTTATTAAAGGATGTAACTGTACTGTAATTATTTCCTCAATAAAGCCACATGTCTGGCAATGCTTTTCCTTTACCTCAATTTATTGAGCAAATCATTCAACCAGTGGACATGGAGCGGTTACTACGGCCCGAGCGGTTTGCTACTGACCCAAACGCCACCAACGCTGCTCAAGAATGGCGTCACTGGCTCAAGACGTTCCAAAACTTCACACTAGCAGTAGAAGAAAATACTCCCACCGTGGACAAGCTGCGTCTCTTAATAAACTACGTTGCTCCACGCGTGTTCGACTACATAGCTGACTGCACTACGTATGATGCTGCTGAAAAATCCCTAACAGAACTGTTTGTGAAGCCCAAGAACGAAGTATTCACAAGGTATGTGCTTGCAACACGACGCCAAGAACCCGGTGAGTCGCTTAACCAGTTTCTTCAGGCATTAAAGTTATTAGCTAAAGATTGCCAGTTCAAAGCAGTGACTGCTGTAGAAGCCTGTGATAACTATGTGAGAGATGCTTTCATTAATGGGCTACGTTCTGCCACAATAAGGCAGCGCTTACTTGAAAATAAAACTTTAGACTTACAGTCAACCTTTGACCAGGCTCACACTCTAGAAACGGCACAGAAACTTTCTGCCTCTTATGCTCAGCCAGGGGCTACAAACGCTGCCTTGGCACTCTCATTAGACTTGGAGGACTCAGGAGGACAAGAAAGTGTAGAAGAAAAAGTTGACACAGTTTCTGCAGCTACAACTAGTGGATTAAAGTGCATCTTTTGTGGTCACACTCGACATCCTCGCAGTCGATGTCCAGCTAGAGAGGCTCTGTGTATGAATTGCAAGAAAAAGGGTCATTATGCTAAGGTCTGCCGATCTCTGAAACAGACTATCAGTGCTTCAAACACCCAACATTACGCTGCTTTGCTCGCTACTTTAGCTGGGACTTCGCCCTCATCCCTCAATAAATCAGTCCTTAGCTCTAAGATCAATGGTATTCCAGTCAGTGCACTGATTGACATTGGTAGCTCTGAGAACTTTATTCATAAGAATATTGCCGAGCAGAGTGGGTTACTCGTCTACCCTGACAATGGGATAGTTTCTATGGCTACTGTATCGTCTCTTCAAAATCCCTAGGTCAGTGTTCTGTAGACTAAGAATTGCAAGGAGAAACTTACCATGGTGTGAACCTCAAAGTGTTACCCGACTTGTGTGCTGATGTGATTTTAGGCCATAACTTTTTACAAAATCTTTCTGTGCTCGAGATGGCTTTTGGAGGAGATAGACCTCCACTTAGAATATGTGGATTAGCTGCCGTCAAAGTTCCGGCTCCATCTCTCTTCAGTAATTTAGCACCAGACTGCAAGCCGATTGCTGTAAAATCCAGATGCTATTCTGAGGCTGACAAGTTGTTTATTGAATCTGAGACCGCTCGGATGCTACGTGAAGCGATAGTTAGACCCAGTCATTCTCCATGGAGAGCCCAGGTATTAGTAACAAAAGGAGAACATCACAAGAAAAGAATGGTTGTAGATTATTCACAAACAAACAACAGATTCACGGGGCTGGATGCCTCCCCCTTACCACATATAGATGAGATTGTGAATAATGTTGCTAGATTTAAAGTATACAGCATGCTAGACTTGAGAAGTGCTTACCATCAGGTGGGTTTAACAGAGTGAGAAAAACCATATACAGCCTTTGAAGCTTGTGGGAAGCTTTTTGAATTTTATTGTATCCCTTTTGGGGTCACTAATGGAGTGGCCAGTTTTCAAAGAGTAATTGATGGCATCCTTGAGAAAGAAGGAGTGGAGGGTACCTTCGCTTACGTAGATGATGTCTGTGTTTGTGGAGATTCTGAGGAAGACCATGTTAAAAATCTGAAACATTTTATGGACGTTGCGAGAAGGTATAACCTGACCCTGAATCTTGAAAAGTGTAGTTTTCGACTCCGGTCTATAAAGCTGTTGGGATATCTTATACAAGAAGGAAAAATTAGACCTAATCCGGAACGCCTCGAGCCACTGTTAAACCTTCCACTGCCAAGTAACACAGGTTCTTTATGCAGAACAATGGGAATGCTTGCACATTACTCCCGTTGGGTGCTGGGTTTTTCTGAGAAGATCCGTCCTTTCTCTCATGCCAATGACTTTTCCTTATCTGCTGCCGCTGCGAAAGCTTTTGAAGGATTGAAACAAGACATTGCTGAGGCAGTGGTTCGAGCAATCGACCCAACAGCTCCTTTCGTTGTGGAAACCGATGCTTCAGATCATGCTATTGTCGCTACCCTAACCCAGAATGAACAATCAGTAGCTTTCTTCTCCCGAACAATTTCAAATAGTGAACAAAGGAACTCATCAGTGG
The DNA here is from genome assembly GCF_040958095.1 of Procambarus clarkii. Lineage (NCBI taxonomy): Eukaryota > Metazoa > Arthropoda > Malacostraca > Decapoda > Cambaridae > Procambarus > Procambarus clarkii. The sequence goes on from NC_091168.1 coordinate 13,380,686, forward strand.
AGAAGGAAGCGTATGCCATTGTGGAAGCCCTAAGGAAGTGGCGACACTATCTCATTGGACGCCATTTTCGGCTTGTGACTGACCAGCGCAGTGTTGCTTTTATGATTAACTTTAAGTCAGCTGGTAAGATTAAAATTGATAAAATTGATAGATGGCGAGTCGAACTCTCCTGTTACCACTATGACATTGTATATCACCCAGGTAAAAAGAACATACCAGCTGATGTATTCTCACGTGTATGTGGTGCCACCAGTGTGTGGATGAATTAAAGGAATTGCATGACAATCTGTGTCAGCCTGGAGTGTCTCGTATGGCTCATTTTGTCCGATGTTGAAATCTGCCTTATTCTGTGGAAGAAGTGAAGAAGATGGCTAATTCTTGCTCTACATGCTCTGACCTTAAACCTCGGTTTTGCAAGTTTGACTCTGGGCATTTGATTAAAGCTACTCAGCCTTTTGAAAGACTCAACATAGATTTTAAAAGACCACTTCCATCACATTCAAGCAATAAATATACTCTTACTGGTATGGATGAATTCTCTAGATTCCCTTTTGCATTCCCTTGTTCAGATATGACTACTGGTACAGTAATTCTGTGCCTGGTGCAATTGTTTGCAATCTTTGGTATGCCTGCATATATACACTCTGATAGGGGAACTTCCTTTATGTCTGAGGAGTTGAAAGATTTTCTACTAAAAAAAGGGGTAGCAACTAACCGTACGACTCCTTATAACCCTAGAGGAAATGACCAGGCTGAGAAGTACAATGGGATTATTTGGAAGACAGTGCTGCTAGCCCTTAGGATGAGAGGCTTAGATGTATCCCAATGAGAAGGTGTTCTTCCTGATGCACTTCACTCTATTCGATCACTGTTGTGCACCTCTACAAATTGTACACCACATGAACGATTCTTCCGGCATACAATTCTTCAGGGCGAACACTACCTACGTGGCTTGCTTGCAGAGGCCCTGTCCTCTTAAAACGTCAGGTGCGGCAAAGCAAAATATATATATATATATATATATATATATATATATATATATATATATATATATATATATATATATATATATATATATATATATATATATATATATATATATATATATATCCCTCTCATATATATATATATATATATATATATATATGGGTTCCAAGGGTTGTTATAGCCGGGGGGAAGGGTTATAGAGATAAGCTCCCACAGCCTGTAAAATGCCCCTGATGGTGTGCGTCTCAAATAGCCTCTGACAACCAAGTCCAGCTCCTGGCCTGCACGTGTGGCTTAGCCTCTAGGCCTGGCGGAACTGCTTCTACCAACAGGAGAAGGGGCGAAGGCGGGTCTCTGGTGCCTTAAAACCAGTAGCTTCGGGCAGATGGGACTCGTTAGCCTGGAAAGGCAGCTCATCTAGGGGAAGGAAAACCCCGAATTCAAACCTCTGCTGTCTTGTGGCTAAACCCACTCATGGGAATGACTTCGGGAGTCGGAGTCCCTAAGGCAGTTTGCAGCTGTTTACAGCTACATTCTGGCAACTCCTGCGACGACACTGGTGCCAAGCGTATCGGCGCCTGCCCTTCCCTTGGATCACATCGGTGGCATGGAGAGGGTGGATCTGCTGCATGGGCAACAGCTGGTCCTCCATAATTACTGCTCAGGCCTGTGCCCTGGAGAGGACACGCCAGCATCGCCTTGGCGATGGCTCAACACGGGAAGTGACAGTTACCGGTGATAAGCCTACCACTCAATTGGTGTAGAGTAAGGCGCCAGGGGTTACTTTCGTCGGTGGGAGAAATCATTCGATTTCATAGGACAGCTACCGCCCGCCTCAAGTTGGGCAGTCCCCAGCCAATAAGGTGCTGTCCCGCCACGGTCCACCTGCTCCACTGGGTGCGTGGGGCTTAGGCCACAATCCAATAAGCGGATCGTCAACCCATGCACCAAGCAAAAGAAAACAAACACAGAGCCACCCAGCTCTCAAACTGGGCACATGGAATGTAAGGACCATGGCACCGGGTCTCTCGGAAGATCTACTGGAAGTGAACGATGCCCGCAAGACAGCTGTGATCAACAATGAACTGCGCAGGCTCCAGATGGACATAGTCGCCCTGCAGGAGACACGTCTGCCCGCAACCGGCAGCATACGGGAGAAGGACTTTACCTTCTTCTGGCAGGTCAAACCACCAGAAGAGGTAAGGGAGCATGGCGTTGGCTTTGCCATCAGGAACAGGTTGTTAGGGTCCATAGTACCGCCAATGGAGGGGTCTGCAAGGATCATCAAACTTCAGCTTCATACAGCAGTAGGAATGATCAGTCTCATCAATGCCTATGCACCAATACTAACCTCCTCTACCGAAGCGAAGGACAAGTTCTATGATGACCTCGGCCTAGCTCTCAGAGACATACCTCAACTAGAGCCAGTCTTCCTCCTAGGAGATTTTAATGCAAGAGTTGGTTCTGATCACAGCTCTTGGCCTTCCTGCCTGGGCCAGTTTGGATTTGGGAAGATGAATGAGAGTGGGCAGCGCCTCCTGGAGTTTTGCTGCAGTCATGATCTCTGCATCACCAATTCCTTCTTCGACACCAAGCCCCAGCATAAGGTTTCCTGGAGACATCCCAGGTCTAAGCATTGGCACCAACTCGACCTGGTGCTTACGGGGCGTAACAATCTGAGAAATGTCAAACTGACCCGCAGCTTCCAGAGCGCAGATTGCGACACAGACCACTCTCTCGTCGTTTGCAGAGTAAAGTTCCAGCCCCGGAAAATCCACAGAGCAAAGAAGGAGGGAAGACCACGCATTAACGTAAACAAGACCCGTGACCTCCACAAGGTAGAGGAATTCATTGCGGCGCTGGTAAATGCCCTTCCTGAACCACCCTGCGATAGTGCAAGTGAGAGGTGGTTACATCTCAGGGGCACTATTTTCAACACTGCCATGTCCACCTTCGGTAAGAGGTAGAACAAGTCAGCAGATTGATTCGAGGCCAGTGCAGAGGAACTTTTACCCCTCGTAGAGGAAAAGAGACGAGCTCTCTCATTCTACAAGAACCTGCCCTCAGAAAGGAACCTACAGGCCCTCCGTACTGCCCGCAGTAGAGTTCAACATACTGCGAGGCGTTGTGCTAACGATTACTGACTTTGACTCTGTTCCAGCATCCAGACTGCGGCCACTGTCAGCAACATAAGAGGCATGTACGAAAGGATCAAACAGGCAACAGGCCCTACACAAAACCGGACGGCTCCTCTAAAGTCAGCCACTGGAGAGATCATTAAAGACCGTGATCAACAGATGAATCGCTGGGTGGAACATTACACCGAACTCTACTCCAGAGAGAACTTGGTCAGCGTAGAGGCTTTGGATGCAATTGAATGCCTGCCCATCATGGAAAAACTTGATCTTGAACCAACTGTGGAAGAAGTTGAGAAAGCAGTGGATTCACTTTCCTTAGGGAAGGCCCCAGGAGACGACGGGATTCCGCCTGAAGTTCTCAAGAGTGCTCGTGGAACACTTAAACCTGAGCTTCATGAACTTCTGTGCCAGTGCTGGAGGGAGGGCTCGGGGCCACAAGACATGAGAGATGCAAACATCATCACTCTCTACAAAAATAAAGGTGACAAGCGATGTAAACAACTATCGCGGCATATCCCTCCTCAGTGTCGTTGGCAAACCCTTTGCTAGGGTCGTTTTGGTCAGGCTTCAGATTCTTGCTGAAAGAGTGTACCCCGAGTCACAGTGTGGTTTCCGAGCAGAGAGGTCGACCACTGACATGGTGTTCTCCCTGAGACAGCTTCAAGAAAAGTGCAGGGAGCAGAGAAAAGCCTTGCACATTGCCTTCATTGACCTTACAAAGGCCTTCGACCTCGTGAGTAGGGACGGACTCTTCGAGATCTTGGCCAAAATTGGCTGTCCACCCATCCTACTCAGCATGATGCAATCGTTCCACAAGGACATGAAGGGAACAGTCGTGTACGACGGCTCAACTTCTGAACCATTCAACATTAACAGTGGTGTTAATCAGGGGTGTGTTCTTGCTCCAACCCTGTTCGGCATCTTCTTCGCGATCCTCGTCAAGCATGCCTTTGGAACAACCACAGAAGGCATCTATCTCCGTACAAGATCTGATGGAAAGCTCTATAATCTATCCAGACTCCGAGCAAAGACAAAAGTACAGATGTGAATCCTCAGGGAGTTCCTCATCGCGGACGACGCAGCGATCACCACACACACAGCAGAAGGCCTGCAGCAGCTACTCAACCGCTTTGCCGTAGCCTGTTCCGCATTCGGCCTGACAATCAGCCTGAAGAAGACACAGGTGATGGGACAAGATGTCAATGAGCTACCCTGTATAAATATAGCAGACTATGTGCTGGAGGCAGTTCACGAGTTTGTGTACCTGGGCTCCACAATGTCAAACACCCTTTCCCTGGACACTGAGCTCAACAGGCGTATCGGGAAGGCTGCAACAACACTGGCCAGGCTCAGAAAGCGCGTTTGGGAAAATGCCAAACTAACAGTACACACCAAGGCACAAGTCAACATGGCATGTGTGGTGAGTACACTTTTCTACGGCTCGGAATCCTGGACCCTGCACTCTCGCCAGGAGAGACGGCTTAATACCTTTCACATGATGAACCTGAGACGCATCCTTGACATCACGTGGAAAGACCACGTCACCAACAGCACTGTACTCGAGAGAACAGGAGTCCCTTCAATGTTCACTCTCCTGAAACAGAGACGCATGCGATGCACTTGGGATGCAGCAGCTGCGGACAGATCTGCCTGGAGATGTAAAGTGCAGAAGGGACTCCAGCAATTCGAGGATGAACATAAGAGGCAGGCGGAAGATAATAGATTTCAGAGGAGGTGTTATAAATGAATGTGTGTTGTGCTTCTATGGGGAAACTGGTACTATTAAGGGGTAAGGGTAGTTAGAAGACAAGAGTATCAAATATGGGAGAGCTAAAAGGCCCGGCCCCCAAAATAAACTATCCACAGTAATAATACCTTGCTACTAGACCATATATGTCAGTCTAAGGGTTGATCAATGCGCTCCCACACAGGAAGAAGGGATACTCTATAATTCATGTACTTATTTATTAACCCCTTAACAACCCCCCATATACACTCACACCAATAACAATAATAATAATAACTTTACCACACTACCTTACGTTACAAAGCCTTGGTCCACTTAGGCAGGATACAAGGTTTACACTAAGAACAAGCTAGGGTAAAGTACTACTGGATAAGCACTGAAGCTGGATGCAGCTTAGGGTAGAGACACCACGTGGTACCCTAATACAAAACACAACACTTAGGGGTTCCCAAAACACTGGCAAATACTACCCCCAGGTCTCACCAATCGTTACTACCAGAGTAGGCACACTTAAACACCATACAGTACAGGAACTACAGGTAAGGGAAATAAGTAAGAGGAGAAGGGAGGAGAGTAGAGGTGCAGCCACAGAGTAGGTCTCATCCCCACGAACGCCAGCCAGAGAAGACCGCTCCTAGCGACCAGCTAGGCCTCCCGCATGACGTGGTGCCGGAAGGAGCCTAATTGATCGTGCAGCTAAGCACATTAAAGATCTTCCCCTATGCAACATATTGTTACTTTACAAATGATTAGAAAGTATTAGTCAACATAGTTGGTGCCTATGTTATTATTTAATAATCAACCCCAAGCTCAGTCTTTAAATGCTCTTTGAGAAACAAGAATAGTCTTACGTCTGGCAGGGAAGATACAAACAATTGCCGCTCGTGATGCACTCAACTGTACTTCCAGAAAGTTTAATAGCTCAATTTTGACCTCTGGTTTCCACTGGAGAACCCAGGGTCGTAACAGGAGGTCTCGACCACTGTCAGACGCACCCGCTTCGGCGTTTATCTGCGCTCGCTGCAGTCGGGACTGTCATTCTCGGGTTGGCCTTCACAGCCACAGCAGGCGCTGCATCCAACTAGACTACAACAACTAGACACCCAGGGCACAACTCCATAACCCCACGGGATTGACGGGTGCCTACTACTATATATATATATATATATATATATATATATATATATATATATATATTATTAAATATGACCGAAAAAGTAAGATTAATAATTCTAACACGAATTTTCTCAATCTTTCGTACATTACGCTTCACTGTTGGAGGTAAATCAAAAATCACTTCTCCAAAATTCATTTTTATTTCTAGTCTGACGCGACACGGGCGCGTTTCGTAAAACTTATTACATTTTCAAAGACTTCACAAATACACAACTGATTAGAACTTACGTATCTCTGATTTTATATCTACATTTGAGTGAGGTGGGAGGGGTGATGTGGCATTAACACAAGACAAAACAAATCTGGGATTTCTCCTAAATCTGGGCATAAACTGTCATGTTATGTCCAGACCGAGTGAAATGGCCCGGAAAGTAGAGTTGGAAATTCTGTTGGACGACATATTCGACCTCGAGACACAAAAGAAGGTCACTACCAAAGATACCTTACAAGCAGAACTTATTGCAGAAGGAGGAAAGAATCGAGGCAACTACAGAAGCACCATACTGTCCCCCGAGCTTAAAGCGGCAGCTAAAAGCCTTCGTGAGAACAAGGAGATAGTTGTCAGGAGAGGTGACAAGTCGCCAATATATGTCATTCTTAAAAAAGACGAATATCTGGCGAAAATGAACATCATACTCTCTGACCAAACTAAGTTCCAAAGGGTAACGAAGGACCTACAGCCGAATTAAAAGCAAAGGTCAACAAACTGATCGAAACTGTGAACGCCAAGAAATCCGGACTCCACCTGCCAAAGATCATTGGGGAATATAAACCTGGATATGCGTATGGAAATGTCAAGACGCACAAGCCTGGAAACCCACTTCGGCCAATCATTAGCCAGATACCCACACCCACGTACAGACTGGCGAAGCGACTCAACGGCCTGCTGACTCCTTATGTTCCTTGCGCCTTCAGCCTGAAGTCTCCAAAGGAATTTGTGGACTTACTGCGGGGCACACGGGCCACAGGGATAAGAGCCTCGTTGGACGTAGAATCGCTGTTTACCAACGTACCTGTGGACGAGACAATCGGAATGATAGCCGACAGAGTGTATCGTGATCCAGCCTGTACTCCTCTTGACATGCCAGAAAGTATTCTGAGGAAACTACTCCAAGCTTGTACTAAAGAGGCACCCTTCTTGAGCCCGGATGGGCACATGTATAAGCAAGTAGATGGGGTCGCCATGGGTTCTCCCCTAGGTGTCCTGTTTGCAAACTTCTACATGGGTACCATCGAGCAAAAAGTCTTAGTCGACATGAACTTGAAACCGACCATATACTGCAGGTATGTTGACGACATTTTTACACAGGTACCTGATGTCAGACATCTGCAGGAGCTGAAGGAGGCATTTGAGCAGAGTTCCGTGCTGCGTTTCACTTACGAGACGGAAAAGGATGGGAAGCTGCCTTTTCTAGATGTAACAGTCATGGAAAAGGGCGGAGGTTTCCATACTGCAGTCTACACTAAGGAAACAAACATAGGAATGTGCCTAAATGCCAACAGCGACTGCCCTTACAGGTAGAAGAGGAGTGTTGTTAACGCATACGTCGACCGTGCTCTCAGCCACAGCTCAGAATGGAAGCAAGTCGACGAAGAACTCTGTAGGGTAAGGCAGGTCCTAGTCAATAACGGCTTCTCCAATGGTTTCATCGAAGACATCATAAGAAGGAAAGTGAAAAGCCATGCAACCTCTGAAGAGACAACTAACACAACACCTATACCCCCTATTAGACTATTTTACAGGAACTTCTTTTCCACAGCTCATAAAACGGAGGAAAGGGTCCTGAAAGATATTGTTAATAGAAACGTTATCCCTACAGACAAAAATCAGAGGATACAACTGACGATTTACTATAAAACCAGAAAAACGGCCAGCCTACTCATGAGAAACTCTCCAGACACAAAACAGAACGCTTTAAAAGAGACTAACGTCGTCTATGCCTTCAAATGCCCACTTGGGGACTGTAAGCTCCAAAAAACCCAGTATATAGGCAAGACAACAACATCTCTTTCTAGGCGTTTAACGATGCATAAGCAACAGGGCTCCATTAAGGAACATATAATCTCTTCCCATAACCAAACCATCGCCAGAGAAATCCTAGTAAACAACACAGAAATCATCGATAGATACAGCGATAGCAGGCGGCTTGACGTTTGCGAGGCACTACACATCAAGAAGTCAACACCAGCAATCAACAGCCAATTATTGCACAACTATATTCTACCCACCTCAAGACTCCGCTCCAATATAGAAGCATCAAGAAATATGGACCAATAGGCTCTCTACAAACACTTCTATTCAATACCCATTGTTTCTGTTCTGTCTTGTGTTGATACTTTTAATACCCTATTAATATCCCCTCTTGTTCTGTCTTGTGTTAATGCCACATCACCCCTCCCACCTCACTCAAATGTAGATATAAAATCAGAGATACGTAAGTTCTAATCAGTTGTGTATTTGTGAAGTCTTTGAAAATGTAATAAGTTTTACGAAACGCGCCCGTGTCGCGTCAGACTAGAAATAAAAATGAATTTTGGAGAAGTGATTTTTGATTTACCTCCAACAGTGAAGCGTAATGTACGAAAGATTGAGAAAATTCGTGTTAGAATTATTAATCTTACTTTTTCGGTCATATTTAATAATATATGTCTACAGGAAAGACTGCTACCAAAATATACTAATATATATATATATACATATATATATATATATACATATAAATATATATATATATATATATATATATGTCGTACCTAATAGCCAGAACGCACTTCTCAGCCTACTATGCAAGGCCCGATTTGCCTAATAAGCCAAGTTTTCATGAATTAATTGTTTTTCGACTACCTAACCTACCTAACCTAACCTAACCTAACTTTTTCGGCTACCTAACCAAACCTAACCTATAAAGATAGGTTAGGTTACGTTAGGTAGGGTTGGTTAGGATCGGTCATATATCTACGTTAATTTTAACTCCAATAAAAAAAAAATGACCTCATACATAATGAAATGGGTAGCTTTATCATTTCATAAGAAAAAAATTAGAAAAAATATATTAATTCAGGAAAACTTGGCTTATTAGGCAAATCGGGCCTTGAATAGCAGGCCAAAAAGTGAGTTCTGGCTACTAGGTACGACATATATATATATATATATATATATATATACATATATATATATATATATATATATATATATATATATATATATGTCGTACCTAGTAGCCAGAACTCACTTCTCAGCCTACTATTCAAGGCCCGATTTGCCTAATAAGCCAAGTTTTCCTGAAATAATATATTTACTATAATTTTTTTCTTATGAAATGATAAAGCCACCCTTTTCTCTATGTATGAGGTCAATTTTTTTTTATTGGAGGTAAAATTAACGTAGATATATGACCGAACCTAACCAACCCTACCTAACCTAACCTAACCTATATTTATAGGTAAGGTTAGGTTAGGTAGCCAAAAAAAGCTAGGTTAGGTTAGGTTAGGTAGGTTAGGTAGACGAAAAAACATTAATTCATGAAAACTTGGCTTATTAGGCAAATCGGGCCTTGAATAGTAGGCTGAGAAGTGCGTTCTGGCTATTAGGTACGACATATATATATATATATATATATATATATATATATATATATATATATATATGTCGTACCTAGTAGCCAGAACGCACTTCTCAGCCTACTATGCAAGTCCCGATTTGCCTAATAAGCCAAGTTTTCCTGAATTAATATATTTTCTCTAATTTTTTTCTTATGAAATGATAAAGCTACCTATTTCATTATGTATGAGGTCAATTTTGTTTTATTGGAGTTAAAATTAACGTACATATATGACGGAACCTAACCAACCCTACCTAACCTAACCTAACCTATCTTCATAGGTTAGGTTACGTTAGGTAGCCGAAAAAGTTAGGTTAGGTTAGGTTAGGTAGGTTAGGTAGTCGAAAAACAATTAATTCATGAAAACTTGGCTTATTAGGCAAATCGGGCCTTGCATAGTAGGCTGAGAAGTGAGTTCTGGCTACTAGGTACGACATATATATATATATATATATATATATATATATATATATATATATATATATATATATATATATATATATATATATATATATATATATATATATATGAGGATGAAATTAAGTACTTTTTTAAAATTGTGTACTTTTGTGTACTGCACAGATGAAGATATGAGGATGAAGTTAAATACTTTTTGGTTTTAATTTTGAATAGGGCATAGGTCGGGCAATTTTTTAATTCATCAGGGAGTGAGTTTCAAAGACTGGGAACTTTTAATTGTATGGAGTATTTACAGAAGTTGAATCTGATTTGATGATTTACTTCCAAGTAAAATGTAGTAGGTTTTTCCTATGTTTTGTGTTAGTCTGTTGGTTGACATCCGTGAATGGATTTTTTTTTAAATCATTGTTGACAATATTATTTAGTGTGTGTGGGTTGGAGTCAGAATAGATAAAGGTAGTATCGTCAGCAAATAGTATAAGCTTAATGCTAGAAACATTTGGCAAATCATGGATGTATATAAGAAATTGGAGAGGTCCCAAGATGCTGCCCTGTGGCACCCCTACTGTCAATGGTAGAGTGGGGGAGGTTATGCTATTGATGACTACATATTGGTGTCTGTCGTTGAGATAACATAACCAATAAAATCTAAAAAACGGTTGGTAAACTCTCTAAATCAGATATTATGTTCCTAATTCTGATCTCCTCTCACTATACTATGCGCTAATCTATCTCTATCTTACATATGGTATCTGTGCATGGGGTTCAACCACTGCAAACTACATACCTCAATCCCATCATCACCCAGCAAAAGTCTGCTATCAGAACATAACACAAACTTTGCGTTTAGACAACACTCTGCCACCCCCCCCCCCCTGTTTAAATCCCTAAACATGTTAAACATAAACTCACTCCACACATTCTCTTGTGCCATTTACATTTACAAAACCCTGTTCTTAATGCAAACCCTGTTCTGAAACTCTTCCTGGACAGTGTAACAGAACCCATAATCACCACTCCAGAAATAAATATATCTTTGATAAGCCCAGAGTCAAACTTAATCTTTGTTAACATTCTATGCAAATAAAGAGACCTAGTGTATGGAACTCACGCCCTAACGAAATGAAAAGCTGTCCAACTTTTGCCTTATTCAAAAATAAATCCAAAATGTACCTAATTACATCTTCATGGTTTCCTACCTAGTGCTTTAAACTCGCACTGTATCTAGCACTACCCAATCCCTCCAATATATGTACTTAAGCCATTCAACTTCACCATTGTAATCATCAGTTGTCCTTGAGCTAAGAGACGAGCAGGTCAGGACGAATCCCTCCTCCTGTCTGACAAGGGGCCTAGTATTCACCTAGTTATATTCACCTAGTTGTGATTGCGGGGGTTGAGCCCTGCTCTATCGGCCCGCCTCTCAACTGTCAATGAACAATCTTTTTTTTTTTTACACACACAACCCTCCAGGAAGCAGCCCATAACAATTCTAACTCCCAGGTACCTGCTTGGTAACAGGAGCATCAGGGTGAAAGAAACTCTGCTCATTTGTTTTCCGCCATCGCTGAGGATCGCACCCCGGTCCTCAGGATTACGAGTCCTGAGTGTTACTGGCGCCTCGTGGCACTCGTAGTCCTAAGATCTAGCCTTTAGTGCGACAAATAGTTCAGCTACAGCGGTACTAAGTGTGCAACACCCCCTCCTGTGGGAGGTCGTGGATAGCTGGACTGGCCAGAAATTAAGGCAGACATTACTTATGTGGCGATGTTCAGGCTCACTGTGAGGGACGTGGGTCGCCCACCGGTACCTGGCCCCAGGTACCACGCGTACATAAAATAGTCCTTGTGCTCTCCCTACCCAAGGTCGTGGATTATGTGTGCGACTGGTGTGTTTAAAAGAGGGACCTTACGGGACACCCTCCACTGTATAGTGCCCCTACACTTTGTGTGAAAACTGTATAACCATAGTGCCTTGAAGGTGTCTGTATGTACTTACCTAGTTGTGCTTGTGGGGGTTGAGCTCTGGCTCTTTGGTCCCGCCTCGCAACGGTCAATCAACTAATGTACAGGTTCCTGAGCCTACTGGGCTCTATCATATCTACACTTAAAGCTGGGCTTTACACTTTACACTACACTTTAAAGCTGTATGGGTAAGATAGAGTGCAGTGTAGAAGGCATAACATCCAAGAACATGTATGAAACGAGTCTCCAGCAAATAGATGGTGGTAACCAGAAGTCTGAGGAAACAACAACACGGCGTGTTGTTGTTATGGTGCACGGCGAGTGTGCCTGGGCAAATAATTCTAATAATGGAAGCGCTAATTATATGAACAAGTGCCATGTATTTATTCAGACGAGAACAATAGCGAACACAAACCAGCGCATATACGAACGGAATGGTTTGTATGTACAAACTTCTCAGTGAACGAAGTTGTTTCTAGCCCGGTATCCGAAATTGCAGTAGACGACTTGACCAGTCCCCGTGTACAAAACACTCCGTACATTGACAACATCGCACACTAATATTTTTACCACTTCGGACACCAGCTTTGGACGTTTCGCATATGTTTACGTGTTCCATATTAAAACGACAATATAATGCTATTAACAATTAAAATCTTCTACTTAACAGGCATATAGTTATTAAATGAAGGTTAGTGATGTAATAGGCATAATCCGGAGTTGGTAAGGACGCCGCCCGCCAGCGTAAACACAACACACCCCGAGGCCCACAAACACGATACAACGCACAAAACACAACACTTCTGTCAGTTTTTTGATAAACTCCTTTTATATTTATTATGTGATAGTTATACTTGTATAAAATGATAACTATTATAGGTAAGCGCCTAATATTTAATATTAATCAATAAGTAAGAAGTCAGAAGCCACGCGCCTGTCTGTATATGTCTTTTGTGTAAAAGTATTTTGGGCGCTCATGTACTTGTGCGCTAGCTGGCGTTACCTTGAGGTGCTTCCGGGGCTTAGTGTCCCCGCGGCCCGGTCGTCGACCAGGCCTCCTGGTTGCTGGACTGATCAACCAGGCTGTTAGACGCGGCTGCTCGCAGCCTGACGTATGAGTCACAGCCTGGTTGATCAGGTAGGTCACAACTGTTCTCGCCTACAAGCATTAGAATTAAACAAACGAATTTATTTTTTCATTTATATACAAGAAGAGAAGGCTACCCTTGAGTCTGTAATATTCATCTGATCACTGGTCTCTCATTTGATCCTTATTGCTTTATCTTACTATTATTGAATGTCAATAACCGTGTTATGCAATTTCAATTTCTTCTATTTCTTTCTTTATTATGCACCCCATACCCATCCCGTGGGCGGTGGTGTAAAGGATTACAGAGGCACATAATCGGTTCAGGAACTGAACCCTCTGGTTCGTTTAGCTTAGCAAATAACAATGTTTGACGCTAGTTACAAAATTATTAATGTTGTATACACATGTACACACATTCATATATACATGTACATATATATATATATATATATATATATATATATATATATATATATATATATATATATATATATATATATATATATATATATATATATATATTAGTATATTTTGGTAGCAGTCTTTCCTGTAGACATATATTATTAAATATGACAGAAAAAGTAAGATTAATAATTCTAACACGAATTTTTTTTTTCAATCTTTCGTACATTTCTTTTCACTGTTGGAGGTAAATCAAAAATTAATTCTCCAAAAATAAAAATGAATTTTGGAGAATTGATTTTTGATTTACCTCCAACAGTGAAAAGAAATGTATGAAAGATTGAAAAAATTTGTGTTAGAATTATTAATCTTACTTTTTCTGTCATATATATATATATATATATATATATATATATATATATATATATATATATATATATATATATATATATATATATATATATGTCGTACCTAGTAGCCAGAACGCACTTCTCTGCCTACTATGCAAGGCACGATTTGCGTAATAAGCCAAGTTTTCATGAATTAATTGTTTTTCGACTACCTAGCCTACCTAACCTAACCTAACCTAACTTTTTCGGCTACCTAACTTAACCTAACCTATAAAGATAGGTTAGGTTAGGTTAGGTAGGGTTGGTTAGGTTCGGTCATATATCTACGTTAATTTTAACTCCAATAAAAAAAGATTGACCTCTTACGTAATGAAATGGGCAGCTTTATCATTTCATAAGAAATAAATTGAGAAAATATATTAATTCAGGAAAACTTGGCTTATTAGGCAAATCGGGCCTTGCATAGTAGGCTGAGAAGTGCGTTCTGGCTATTAGGTACGACATATATATATATATATATATATATATATATATATATATATATATATATATATATATATATATATATATATATATGTCGTACCTAGTAGCCAGAACGCACTTCTCAGCCTACTATGCATGGCCCGATTTGCCTAATAAGCCAAGTTTTCCTGAAGTAATATATTTTCTCTAATTTTTTTCTTATGAAATGATAAAGCTACCCATTTCATTCTATATGAGGTCAATTTTTTTTTATTGGGGTTAAAATTAACGTAGATATATGACCGAACCTAACCAACCCTACCTAACCTAACCTAACCTATCTTTATAGGTTAGGTTAAGTTAGGTAGCCGAAAAAGTTAGGTTAGGTTAGGTTAGGTAGGTTAGGTAGTCGAAAAATAAATAATTCATGAAAACTTGGCTTATTAGGCAAATCGGGCCTTGCATAGTAGGTTGAGAAGTGCGTTCTGGCTACTAGGTACGACATATATATATATATATATATATATATATATATATATGTCGTACCTAGTAGCCAGAACTCACTTCTCAGCCTACTATTCAAGGCCCGATTTGCCTAATAAGCCAAGTTTTCCTGAATTAATATATTTACTATAATTTTTTTCTTATGAAATGATAAAGCAACCCTTTTTTCTATGTATGAGGTAAAAATTTTTTTATTGGAGTTAAAATTAACGTAGATATATGACCGAACCTAACCAACCCTACCTAACCTAACCTAACCTATATTTATAGGTAAGGTTAGGTTAGGTAGCCAAAAAAAGCTAGGTTAGGTTAGGTTAGGTAGGTTAGGTAGACGAAAAAACATTAATTCATGAAAACTTGGCTTATTAGGCAAATCGGGCCTTGAATAGTAGGCTGAGAAGTGCGTTCTGGCTATTAGGTACGACATATATATATATATATATGTCGTACCTAGTAGCCAGAACGCACTTCTCAACCTACTATGCAAGGCCCGATTTGCCTAATAAGCCAAGTTTTCATGAATTATTTATTTTTCGACTACCTAACCTACCTAACCTAACCTAACCTAACTTTTTCGGCTACCTAACCTAACCTAACCTATAATGATAGATTAGGTTAGGTTAGGTAGGGTTGGATAGGTTCGGTCATATATCTACGTTAATTTTAACTAAAATAAAAAAAAATTGACCTCATACATAATGAAATGGGTAGCTTTATCATTTCATAAGAAAAAAAATTGAGAAAATATATTAATTCAGGAAAACTTGGCTTATTAGGCAAATCAGGCCTTGCATAGTAGGCTGAGAAGTGCGTTCTGGCTACTAGGTACGACATATATATATATATATATATATATATATATATATATATATATATATATATATATATATATATATATATATATATATATATATATATATATATATATACGTATACATATATACATACATATTTAATCACGTACACAAATACACACATCAATAATCTTTGTGTCACAAGTGATCAACACGAGGCTCACAACAGTCACTATACAAGGCACTTTACATCTATAGTGAGTCACACAGTTACTAGTCTTGCTGCGCACCCACCCAACTGGGCGGCAGCTTTACAGTCATGTGCTGCACACCCACCCAACTGGGCGGCAGCTTTACAGTCATGTGCTCCACACCCACCCAACTGGGCGGCAGTTTTACAGTCATGTGCATGCATTACCTACAGTAAGCAAATTTTGGATACTTCGCTAAGATTTCGGGCAGCACATCATTATGAATGAAGTACTTACACATTTCATTATGCAACTTTAATAAAGTTGTCCTTCAGCATTTTGTGGTGTTCAGCTACCCTTATCTTCTGTATGTTCCTCACATTACCAGTATACACAAACATTGACATGTAGGGATATAGACTCTCAGGTAAGTTGGTATGTGCATTTAAATAAATGCACAGTAGCAGTCCTAGGCGTTCAATCCCCGACCGCCGTCCAAGTGGCTTAACACCATTCCTCCCCATCCCATACCAAATCCTGATTCCTTCTCAGTGTTAAATAGTTGTAATGAACAGGCACTATATATATATATATATATATATATATATATATATATATATATATATATATATATATATATATATATATATATATATATATATATATATATGTCGTACCTAGTAGCCAGAACGCACTTCTCAGCCTACTATGCAAGGCCCGATTTGCCTAATAAGCCAAGTTTTCATGAATTAATGTTTTTTCGACAACCTAACCTACCTAACCTAACCTAACCTAGCTTTTTTGGCTACCTAACCTAACCTAACCTATAAAGATAGGTTAGGTTAGGTTAGGTAGGGTTGGTTAGGTTCGGTCATATATCTACGTTAATTTTAACTCCAATAAAAAAAAATTGACCTCATACATAATGAAATGGGTAGCTTTATCATTTCATAAGGAAAAAATTACAAAAAATATATTAATTCAGGAAAACTTGGCTTATTAGGCAAATCGGGCCTTAAATAGTAGGCCAAAAAGTGAGTTCTGGCTACTAGGTACGACATATATATATATATATATATATATATATGTCGTACCTAGTAGCCAGAACGCACTTCTGAGCCTACTATGCAAGGCCCGATTTGCCTAATAAGCCGAGTTTTCATGAATTAATTGTTTTTCATCAACCTAACCTACCTAACCTAACCTAACTTTTTTGGCTACCTAACCTAACCTAACCTATGAAGATAGGTTAGGTTAGGTTAGGTAGGGTTGGTTAGGTTCGGTCATATATCTACGTTAATTTTAACTCCAATAAAAAAAATTGACCTCATACATAATGAAATGGGTAGCTTTATCATTTCATAAGAAAAAAATTAGAGAAAATATATTAATTCAGGAAAATTTGGCTTATTAGGCAATTCGGGCTTTGCATAGTAGGCCAAAAAGTTCGTTCTGGCTACTAGGTACGACATATATATATATATATATATATATATATATATATATATATATATATATATATATATATATATATATATATATATATATACACATATATATATAGTGCCAGTCTTGATAAGTCAGATATATTGTTTGTTAACACATTTCTCAACAATGAATAGTCAGTTTTATCAAGCTAACATATCCTAACACAACGAGTGAGAGTATTAACTGGTCTAATTATTTTATTAGACCAGTATATATTATTAGATTATACTGGTATAATTATATATATATATATATATATATATATATATATATATATATATATATATATATATATATATATATATATATATTTATTTTATAAATATATATATATATATATATTTTATATATATATATATTTTATAAATGACGCAATTAATGGGGAATCCTCTATCGCCATTGCTCTCAAACCTGTACATGGAATTCTTCGAAAAGAAATTTGTTTCAAAAATAACTCCTGGAATCATTCCTTGGTTTAGATATGTTGATGATATCTTGTGTATTTGGCCTTCAGATGTAAAAACAGACGAATTTGTAGCCAAACTTAATGACCAAGTCACCTCCATAAAATTTACTATGGAGACTGAAATTGATAAATGTTTGCCATTCTTAGATGTGCTTATTCATAGGGAAAACTCTTCATTAAAGTTTAGTGTTTACAGAAAACCTACGAATAATTTATCTTATGTTCATTATTTTTCAGGGCATAGATACAATGTAAAAAAGTCAATTTTTTCTTCAATGTATCTAAGAGCTTTTCGAGTTGTGAGTCCAGAATTCTTAGACGAAGAATTTAAGAATATTGATTCGATTGGTCTTAAGCTTTGTTACCCACTGAATTTTTTGGAAGTTTGTCGTAACAAAGCACGTCGTACGTATTATAATAATGTATGCAGTGAAAGGATTCGCCCAAAGAATGTGTTATGTTTTCCATATTTCTCTGGGTTTGAGAATATTGTTAAAGCCTTGAAACTTTTTAATATAGATTTAATGTTTAGCTACGAAAACACTGTTGGTAAGCTATTAGTTAGGAACAGCCCTCGTAGTGATAATTGCGTCATTTATAAAATACCTTGTAAGGAATGTAATAAGTTCTATGTCGGGCAAACATCTAAAGATTTAAAATGTAGAATATCGCAACATAAATACTCTGTAAGACATGGCCAATTGTCTAATGCTTTGTTTGTTCATTTGTCAGAAAAAGCTCACCAAATTGATTGGGAGAGTGCTTCTTCAATAACAAATTGTAAAAGCACCTATAACAGAAACATAATTGAATCTGCTTTGATACAGATCACCAAAGAAAGTAATTTGAATATTAGCAGTGGTCTATATAACTTAGATCCATTTCTAATAGATCAGCTAAAGGGCGATTTAAGTAGGATCATTGGAAAACATTTGTCTCACTAATTCATTGTATATATTTACCTCTTTATGTTATAATTACCTATGTATTGTGCTTGTATGTCTGCTGTATCAGATGGGCCATTGGGCTACATCGGATGGGCCAATTGTGTGCATCTGATGGGCCAATGGGCCGTCTGCGTTGTCCAAGTATTGTACCTCACCTTACTTCACCACTCTCTCCTGCCTATTTATACCCATCACTCGATCTGTAAAATCATTCCGTCTGAAGATGTATTTAATATACGAAAGTACTTAAGGAAATTCCTGTTTCACTTTCCTCCGTGGTCTGACATTGTCATATATATATATATATATATATATATATATATATATATATATATATATATATATATATATATATATATATATATATATATATATATATATATAATTATACCAGAGAGAAAGAGATGAAGACCGAGACAGAGAAATAGATATAGACAGAATCAGGGAGAGAATGTTAAACACACAGACGGATAGATAAGGATATGCAAAGTCAGTGAGAGAATGACAGAGATAGAGCGAGGAAAGAGACAGAGAGATAGGCTGACACAGAGAATGGCAGAAACGAGGAGGCAGAGACAGAGGAACAGGGACAGGGCCAGAGGAGGGACGGGGGAACAGAGGGGGGCCAGTGGGACAGGGACGGAGAGGGGGACAGAGACAGAGGGGCAGGAACAGAGGGACAGGGTCAGAGAGGGGGACAGAGGGAGGAGAGGGGGGGCACACGAGACCAAGAAAGAGGGGACAGAAAGAGTGGGCAGGGGGACAGGGACAGACAGAGAAGGACAGGGACAGAGAGACAGGGACCGGGTCAGAGAGGGGGACAGGACAGAAAGAGGGACAGGGGGACAGACAGAGGGGACAGGGGGCAGAGATAGAGACAGGGGAACAGAGACAGGGAAAATGGGACAGAGATGGATAGGGGGACTGAAGGAAATGGAGGGGGACAGATGAAGGACAGCGGACAGAAAGAGTGGGCAGGGGGACAAAGAGGTACAGGGGACAGAGAGAAGGACAGGGGGACAGAGAGTGACAGAGTGAGGAACAGGAGAACAGAGAGAGACAGGGGGACAGAGAGAGGGACAATGGGATAGAGAGGGACAGAGAGAGACAGGGGGGACAGAGAGAGGGACAATGAGATAGAGAGGGACAGGGGGGAAAGAGATGGAAAGGGAGGACAGGGGGAAAGGGGTCGGGGACAGAGGACAGAAAATGTGGGCAGGGGAACAAAGTGAGGGACAGGGGGACAAAGATGGACAGGGGAACAGGAGGAAAGGGGGGAGATGTATGAGGGGGAATGTTTGCGAGAGATGGAGAAGGGGTATTTAGAACGGTAAGTTAGAGAGGGGGCAACTAAGGCGCATCATTGAAAAGCAAATGAGCATCATTGCAGGAGCCACGCACATCTTCAGCCTGCGTTGTTGAGACATTGTCAATTAAGCAGTGTCCAATAGCAGTATCTTCGGTATTTAAGCGATACCTTTAAAAATACTGGAAATATTAAAAGATATTAATCCAGATATTAATCCCCTTGTGCAACGCACACAAGAGGCAACAGCTTCTAGCTCTACAAGCGGCAATATAAAATAGAGAATAAGCGATTGTTTTCACTCATAGTGTAATAAACCCACGGACCCACCCACCCGCTAAAGCCGTAAATGCCAAGACATTCCGTTTAAAATTAACCCGGAAAAATCCTCAGGTATGTGGAGGATGTGGGAGGCCTTTGATCAACCGCCGACTTCCTGCCCCGTCGAGGCCATCTGTGATGGCCTCGACGGGGCCATCAGCCCTCAGTGTGCCAACAACCAAATTCATGTGAAACATGTATGTGTGTGTATTAAATATTTTAATTTATTATTTCCAAGATTTAGCTGTTAGCTCTTGGACCCCGCCTTTCTAAGCGTCGGTTGTCTAATGTACCGAGTCTCGGCCTCTTTTCCTCCATCATATCTAAACAACATATATTTTTATCTAACACACACACACATCCCCAGGATGCAGCCTTTAGCAGCTTTCTGACTTCCAGGTTCCTATTTACTGCAAGGTGAATAGAGGCATTAGTGTGTGTATGTTTGTGTGTGAGTGTGTACGTGTGTGTGTGTGTGCGTGTTTGTGTTCGTGTGTATACTCACCTAGTTGTGATTGCGGGGGTTGAGCTCTGGCTCTTTGGTCCCACCTCTCAACTGTCAATCAACTGATGTACAGATTCCTGAGCCTACTGGGCTCTATCATATCTGCACTTGAAACTGTGTATGGAGTCAGCCTCCACCACATCACTGCCTAATACATTCCATCTATTAACTACTCTGACACTGAAAAAATTCTTTCTAACACCCCTGTGGCTCATGTGGGCACTAAGTTTCCACCTGTGTCCCCTTGTTCGCCTACCACCCGTGTTAAACAGTTTATCTTTATGTACCCTATCAATTGCTCTGAGAATTTTGTAGGTAGTGATCATATCCCCCCCTTACTCTTCTGTCTTCCAGTGTCATGAGGTGCATTTCTCGCAGCCTGTCCTCGTAACTCATGCCTCTTAGTCCTGGGACTAGCCTATTGGCATACCACTAAACTTTTTCAAGCTTCGTCTTGTGCTTGACAAGGTGTGTGTGTGTACGTGTGTAACACACACGTACTTATGTAGTACGTGTGTACTACATAATTGTAAGGCGTTTGCTGAATTAGAAAAGTCGGCTAGCAGTCCACCCTTAACAACACAATTAAATCATTACATAAAAAATACGTGGCTGTGCAACAGTGTGTGGGAATTGGGGAACTGGTGTGCATTCAGACGACTGGTGAGGACCAACAATGACGTAGAAGGATGGCACCAGCGTCTGATTCAAAGGGCAGTGAGGGACAACTTGGCTTTATATATTTTAATCCCCTTACTGTACCGTGAGGCGTCCCTGATAACCTTGCAATACCAACTGGTTTCTGATCAAAAGCTGAAGTCCAGTCGCCCCATGGGCAATAAAGAGAAAAAGGAACATTTGTGGAAGCTTTGGGACCTTTACGAGGAAAAACAGATTAGCACCTCACAGTTCCTCAAGGAATGTTCACGTTTTATCCAGGAAGTGCCTGAACTAGAATTAGAAAACAGTAGTCTGTTTACTGGCTGTTATTTAACTTAAGTTAGTTGTAAATGATAATGTAAAAATAGCCACTGAGAACTGATGAGTTGGCCAAGACTTTTGCTCGTAAAGAGGGAATTGATTACCAACTTGGACTGCCTTTGAGCAGCCTGAGGGCAGCAATATCCCAGGAACATTAAATAAATTTCGGAGACTTGAGGCAAAATGAAATTCACACCAGTTACTCCATTTATCATCATTATATTATGCATGAAGAACCGCACGTCTATGGGTCATCCAATAATGTTAGCAGACTTCTAGATGTTACCACTGCTAGGCTTAGGCTCGGCTACAAGTACCTCTGGGAGTTTGTAACATCTGCTGATGTTTACATGGCTGTAAAGCTGGTGCCCAGTTGGGTGGGTGTACAGCAAGACTAGTAACTGTGTGACTCACCATAGATGTAAAGTGCCTTGTATAGTGACTGTTGTGAGCCTCTTGTTGATCACTTGTGACACAAAAGACTATTGATGTGTGTATTTGTGTGGGTGATTAGAAATGCATGTGTATATATATATGTATACGTATATATATGTGTACATGTATGTATGAGTGTGTACATGTATATATATAACATTAATAATTTCGTAACTAGCGTCACAAATTGTTATTTGCTTAGCTAAACGAACTAGAGGGTTCAGTTCCTGAACCGATTATGTGCCTCTGTAATCCTTTACACCACCGCCCACGGGATGGGTATGAGGTGCATAATAAAGAAAGAAATTGAATTGAATTGGTCTGATTAAGACTTTATGACCATGTAATCTATGTTTTGCTCCACTACTTACTGGTTGAGTATGGGGTGCATAACAAATAATAGCCTCCTTCGGGGGCGCCTTGTATCTAAACGTGTTAGTCAAATCCTTTAATCTCAAATCTTGCTACAATGTACCTCTTAATATATGTTATGTACTCTCGCAACCCAATGTACCTTCTTGTATATAAATAAATAGATTTCAACTGTAAGGGGGTATGGTTTGCACCTTGTTATTCTAATAATGGATAAATAATTCTAATAATGGAAGCGCTAATTATATGAACAAGTGCCATGTATTTATTCAGACGAGAACAACAGCGAACACAAACAGGCGCATATACGAACGGAATGGTTTGTATGTACAAACTTCTCAGTGAACGAAGTTGTTTCTAGCCCGGTATCCGAAATTGCAGTATACGACTTGACCAGTCCCCACCATAACAACCCCTCCAGGATGGCTGAGGTCACCTGCCCGGGGCCCTCCAGCATGGTTTTGGTCCCCCACCCGGGGCCCTCCAACCTGGGTGCAGGTACCCACCCGGGGCCCTCCAACCTGGGTGCAGGTACCCACCCGGGGCCCTCCAACCTGGGTGCAGGTACCCACCCGGGGCCCTCCAACCTGGGTGCAGGTACCCACCCGGGGCCCTCCAACCTGGGTGCAGGTACCCACCCGGGGCCCTCCAACCTGGGTGCAGGTACCCACCCGGGCCCCTCCAACCTGGGTGCAGGTACCCACCCGGGGCCCTCCAACCTGGGTGCGGGTACCCACCCGGACCCCTCCAACCTGGGTGCAGGTACCCACCCAGGCCCCTCCAACCTGGGTGCAGGTACCCACCCAGGGTCCTCCAACCTGGGTGCAGGTACCCACCCGGGCCCCTCCAACCTGGGTGCAGGTACCCACCCGGGGTCCTCCAACCTGGGTGCAGGTACCCACCCGGGGCCCTCCAACCTGGGTGCAGGTACCCACCCGGGCCCCTCCAACCTGGGTGCAGGTCCCCACCCGGGCCCCTCCAACCTGGGTGCAGGTACCCACCCGGGCCCCTCCAACCTGGGTGCAGGTACCCACCCGGGCCCCTCCAACCTGGGTGCAGGTACCCACCCGGGCCCCTCCAACCTGGGTGCAGGTACCCACCCGGGCCCCTCCATCCTGGGTGCAGGTACCCACCCGGGCCCCTCCAACCTGGGTGCAGGTACCCACCCGGGGCCCTCCAACCTGGGTGCAGGTACCCACCTGGGCCCCTCCAACCTGGGTGCAGGTACCCACCCGGGGCCCACCAACCTGGGTGCAAGTACCCACCCGGGGCCCACCAACCTGGGTGCAGGTACCCACCAACCTGGGTGCAAGTACCCACCCGGGGCCCACCAACCTGGGTGCAGGTACCCACCCGGGGCCCTCCAACCTGGGTGCAAGTACCCACCCGGGGCCCACCAATCTGGGTGCAGGTACCCACCCGGGGCCCTCCAACCTGGGTGCAGGTACCCAACTGGGGCCCACCAACCTGGGTGCAGGTACCCACCCGGGGCCCTCCAACCTGGGTGCAGGTACCCACCCGGGGCCCTCCAACCTGGGTGCAGGTACCCACCCGGGCCCCTCCAACCTGGGTGCAGGTACCCACCCGGGGCCCTCCAACCTGGGTGCAGGTACCCACCTGGGCCCCTCCAACCTGGGTGCAGATACCCACCCGGGGCCCACCAACCTGGGTTCAAGTACCCGCCCGGGGCCCACCAACCTGGGTGCAGGTACCCACCAACCTGGGTGCAAGTACCCACCCGGGGCCCACCAACCTGGGTGCAGGTACCCACCCGGGGCCCTCCAACCTGGGTGCAAGTACCCACCCGGGGCCCACCAATCTGGGTGCAGGTACCCACCCGGGGCCCTCCAACCTGGGTGCAGGTACCCAACTGGGGCCCACCAACCTGGGTGCAAGTACCCACCCGGGGCCCACCAACTTGGGTGCAGGTACCCACCCGGGGCCCACCAACCTGGGTGCAAGTACCCACCCGGCGCCCACCAGCCTGGGTGCAGGTACCCACCCGGGGCCCTCCAACCTGGGTGCAGGTACCCACCCGGGGCCCACCAACCTGTGTGCAGGTACCCACCCGGGCCCCTCCAACCTGGGTGCAGGTACCCACCCGGGCCCCTCCAACCTGGGTGCAGGTACCCACCCGGGGCCCACCAACCTGGGTGCAGGTACCCACCCGGGGCCCACCAACCTGGGTGCAGGTACCCACCCGGGGCCCACCAACCTGGGTGCAAGTACCCACCCGGGGCCCACCAACCTGGGTGCAGATACCCCCCCGGGGCCCACCAACCTGGGTGCAGGTACCCACCCGGGGCCCTCCCACCTGGGTGCAAGTACCCACCCGGGGCCCACCAGCCTGGGTGCAGGTACCCACCCGGGGCCCACCAACCTGGGTGCAGGTACCCACCCGGGGCCCACCAACCTGGGTGCAGGTACCCACCCGGGCCCCTCCAACCTGGGTGCAGGTACCCACCCGGGCCCCTCCAACCTGGGTGCAGGTACCCACCCGGGCCCCTCCATCCTGGGTGCAGGTACCCACCCGGGCCCCTCCAACCTGGGTGCAGGTACCCACCCGGGGCCCTCCAACCTGGGTGCAGGTACCCACCTGGGCCCCTCCAACCTGGGTGCAGGTACCCACCCGGGGCCCACCAACCTGGGTGCAAGTACCCACCCGGGGCCCACCAACCTGGGTGCAGGTACCCACCCGGGGCCCTCCAACCTGGGTGCAAGTACCCACCCGGGGCCCACCAATCTGGGTGCAGGTACCCACCCGGGGCCCTCCAACCTGGGTGCAGGTACCCAACTGGGGCCCACCAACCTGGGTGCAAGTACCCACCCGGGGCCCTCCAACCTGGGTGCAGGTACCCACCCGGGGCCCTCCAACCTGGGTGCAGGTACCCACCCGGGCCCCTCCAACCTGGGTGCAGGTACCCACCCGGGCCCCTCCAACCTGGGTGCAGGTACCCACCCGGGCCCCTCCAACCTGGGTGCAGGTACCCACCCGGGCCCCTCCAACCTGGGTGCAGGTACCCACCCGGGCCCCTCCAACCTGGGTGCAGGTACCCACCCGGGCCCCTCCATCCTGGGTGCAGGTACCCACCCGGGCCCCTCCAACCTGGGTGCAGGTACCCACCCGGGGCCCTCCAACCTGGGTGCAGGTACCCACCTGGGCCCCTCCAACCTGGGTGCAGGTACCCACCCGGGGCCCACCAACCTGGGTTCAAGTACCCGCCCGGGGCCCACCAACCTGGGTGCAGGTACCCACCAACCTGGGTGCAAGTACCCACCCGGGGCCCACCAACCTGGGTGCAGGTACCCACCCGGGGCCCTCCAACCTGGGTGCAAGTACCCACCCGGGGCCCACCAATCTGGGTGCAGGTACCCAACTGGGGCCCACCAACCTGGGTGCAAGTACCCACCCGGGGCCCACCAACCTGGGTGCAGGTACCCACCCGGGGCCCACCAACCTGGGTGCAAGTACCCACCCGGCGCCCACCAGCCTGGGTGCAGGTACCCACCCGGGGCCCTCCAACCTGGGTGCAGGTACCCACCCGGGGCCCACCAACCTGTGTGCAGGTACCCACCCGGGCCCCTCCAACCTGGGTGCAGGTACCCACCCGGGCCCCTCCAACCTGGGTGCAGGTACCCACCCGGGGCCCACCAACCTGGGTGCAGGTACCCACCCGGGGCCCACCAACCTGGGTGCAGGTACCCACCCGGGGCCCACCAACCTGGGTGCAAGTACCCACCCGGGGCCCACCAACCTGGGTGCAGGTACCCCCCCGGGGCCCACCAACCTGGGTGCAGGTACCCACCCGGGGCCCTCCCACCTGGGTGCAAGTACCCACCCGGGGCCCACCAACCTGGGTGCAGGTACCCACCCGGGGCCCACCAACCTGGGTGCAGGTACCCACCCGGGGCCCACCAACCTGGGTGCAGGTACCCACCAACCTGGGTGCAAGTACCCACCCGGGGCCCACCAACCTGGGTGCAGGTACCCACCCGGGGCCCTCCAACCTGGGTGCAAGTACCCACCCGGGGCCCACCAATCTGGGTGCAGGTACCCACCCGGGGCCCTCCAACCTGGGTGCAGGTACCCAACTGGGGCCCACCAACCTGGGTGCAGGTACCCACCCGGGGCCCTCCAACCTGGGTGCAGGTACCCACCCGGGGCCCTCCAACCTGGGTGCAGGTACCCACCCGGGCCCCTCCAACCTGGGTGCAGGTACCCACCCGGGGCCCTCCAACCTGGGTGCAGGTACCCACCTGGGCCCCTCCAACCTGGGTGCAGATACCCACCCGGGGCCCACCAACCTGGGTTCAAGTACCCGCCCGGGGCCCACCAACCTGGGTGCAGGTACCCACCAACCTGGGTGCAAGTACCCACCCGGGGCCCACCAACCTGGGTGCAGGTACCCACCCGGGGCCCTCCAACCTGGGTGCAAGTACCCACCCGGGGCCCACCAATCTGGGTGCAGGTACCCACCCGGGGCCCTCCAACCTGGGTGCAGGTACCCAACTGGGGCCCACCAACCTGGGTGCAAGTACCCACCCGGGGCCCACCAACTTGGGTGCAGGTACCCACCCGGGGCCCACCAACCTGGGTGCAAGTACCCACCCGGCGCCCACCAGCCTGGGTGCAGGTACCCACCCGGGGCCCTCCAACCTGGGTGCAGGTACCCACCCGGGGCCCACCAACCTGTGTGCAGGTACCCACCCGGGCCCCTCCAACCTGGGTGCAGGTACCCACCCGGGCCCCTCCAACCTGGGTGCAGGTACCCACCCGGGGCCCACCAACCTGGGTGCAGGTACCCACCCGGGGCCCACCAACTAGGGTGCAGGTACCCACCCGGGGCCCACCAACCTGGGTGCAAGTACCCACCCGGGGCCCACCAACCTGGGTGCAGGTACCCCCCCGGGGCCCACCAACCTGGGTGCAGGTACCCACCCGGGGCCCTCCCACCTGGGTGCAAGTACCCACCCGGGGCCCACCAGCCTGGGTGCAGGTACCCACCCGGGGCCCACCAACCTGGGTGCAGGTACCCACCCGGGGCCCACCAACCTGGGTGCAGGTACCCACCCGGGCCCCTCCAACCTGGGTGCAGGTACCCACCCGGGCCCCTCCAACCTGGGTGCAGGTACCCACCCGGGCCCCTCCATCCTGGGTGCAGGTACCCACCCGGGCCCCTCCAACCTGGGTGCAGGTACCCACCCGGGGCCCTCCAACCTGGGTGCAGGTACCCACCTGGGCCCCTCCAACCTGGGTGCAGGTACCCACCCGGGGCCCACCAACCTGGGTGCAAGTACCCACCCGGGGCCCACCAACCTGGGTGCAGGTACCCACCAACCTGGGTGCAAGTACCCACCCGGGGCCCACCAACCTGGGTGCAGGTACCCACCCGGGGCCCTCCAACCTGGGTGCAAGTACCCACCCGGGGCCCACCAATCTGGGTGCAGGTACCCACCCGGGGCCCTCCAACCTGGGTGCAGGTACCCAACTGGGGCCCACCAACCTGGGTGCAAGTACCCACCCGGGGCCCTCCAACCTGGGTGCAGGTACCCACCCGGGGCCCTCCAACCTGGGTGCAGGTACCCACCCGGGCCCCTCCAACCTGGGTGCAGGTACCCACCCGGGCCCCTCCAACCTGGGTGCAGGTACCCACCCGGGCCCCTCCAACCTGGGTGCAGGTACCCACCCGGGCCCCTCCAACCTGGGTGCAGGTACCCACCCGGGCCCCTCCAACCTGGGTGCAGGTACCCACCCGGGCCCCTCCATCCTGGGTGCAGGTACCCACCCGGGCCCCTCCAACCTGGGTGCAGGTACCCACCCGGGGCCCTCCAACCTGGGTGCAGGTACCCACCTGGGCCCCTCCAACCTGGGTGCAGGTACCCACCCGGGGCCCACCAACCTGGGTTCAAGTACCCGCCCGGGGCCCACCAACCTGGGTGCAGGTACCCACCAACCTGGGTGCAAGTACCCACCCGGGGCCCACCAACCTGGGTGCAGGTACCCACCCGGGGCCCTCCAACCTGGGTGCAAGTACCCACCCGGGGCCCACCAATCTGGGTGCAGGTACCCAACTGGGGCCCACCAACCTGGGTGCAAGTACCCACCCGGGGCCCACCAACCTGGGTGCAGGTACCCACCCGGGGCCCACCAACCTGGGTGCAAGTACCCACCCGGCGCCCACCAGCCTGGGTGCAGGTACCCACCCGGGGCCCTCCAACCTGGGTGCAGGTACCCACCCGGGGCCCACCAACCTGTGTGCAGGTACCCACCCGGGCCCCTCCAACCTGGGTGCAGGTACCCACCCGGGCCCCTCCAACCTGGGTGCAGGTACCCACCCGGGGCCCACCAACCTGGGTGCAGGTACCCACCCGGGGCCCACCAACCTGGGTGCAGGTACCCACCCGGGGCCCACCAACCTGGGTGCAAGTACCCACCCGGGGCCCACCAACCTGGGTGCAGGTACCCCCCCGGGGCCCACCAACCTGGGTGCAGGTACCCACCCGGGGCCCTCCCACCTGGGTGCAAGTACCCACCCGGGGCCCACCAACCTGGGTGCAGGTACCCACCCGGGGCCCACCAACCTGGGTGCAGGTACCCACCCGGGGCCCACCAACCTGGGTGCAGGTACCCACCCGGGGCCCACCAACCTGGGTGCAGGTACCCACCCGGGGCCCTAGCTCCAACCTGGGTGCAGGTACCCACCCGGGGCCCTCCAACCTGGGTGCAGGTACCCACCAGGGCCCTTCCAACCTGGGTGCAGGTACCCACCCGGGCCCCTCCAACCTGGGTGCAGGTACCCACCCGGGGCCCTCCAACCTGGGTGCAGGTACCCACCCGGGCCCCTCCAGCGTGGGTGCAGGTACCCACCCGGGCCCCTCCAACCTGGGTGCAGGTACCCACCCGGGGTCCTCCAACCTGGGTGCAAGTACCCACCCGGCGCCCACCAGCCTGGGTGCAGGTACCCACCCAGGGCCCACCAGCCTGGGTGCAGGTACCCACCCGGGGCCCACCAACCTGGGTGCAGGTACCCACCCGGGGCCCACCAACCTGGGTGCAGGTACCCACCCGGGGCCCTCCAACCTGGGTGCAGGTACCCACCCGGGGCCCACCAATCTGGGTGCAGGTACCCACCCGGGGTCCTCCAACCTGGGTGCAGGTACCCACCCGGGGCCCACCAATCTGGGTGCAGGTACCCACCCGGGGTCCTCCAACCTGGGTGCAGGTACCCACCCGGGCCCCTCCAACCTGGGTGCAGGTACCCACCCGGGCCCCTCCAACCTGGGTGCAGGTACCCACCCGGGGCCCTCCAACCTGGGTGCAGGTACCCACCCGGGCTCCTCCAGCCTGGGTGCAGGTACCCACCCGGGCCCCTCCAACCTGGGTGCAGGTACCCACCCGGGGTCCTCCAACCTGGGTGCAAGTACCCACCCGGCGCCCACCAGCCTGGGTGCAGGTACCCACCCAGGGCCCACCAACCTGGGTGCAGGTACCCACCCGGGGCCCACCAACCTGGGTGCAGGTACCCACCCGGGGCCCACCAACCTGGGTGCAGGTACCCACCCGGGGCCCTCCAACCTGGGTGCAGGTACCCACCCGGGGCCCACCAATCTGGGTGCAGGTACCCACCCGGGGTCCTCCAACCTGGGTGCAGGTACCCACCCGGGCCCCTCCAACCTGGGTGCAGGTACCCACCCGGGCCCCTCCAACCTGGGTGCAGGTACCCACCCGGGGTCCTCCAACCTGGGTGCAGGTACCCACCCGGGGCCCTCCAACCTGGTTGCAGGTACCCACCCGGGGCCCTCCAAAGTGGGTGCAGGTACCCACCCGGGGCCCTCCAACCTGGGTGCAGGTACCCACCCGGGGTCCTCCAACCTGGGTGCAGGTACCCACCCGGGGCCCTTCAACCTGGGTGCAGGTACCCACCAGGGGCCCTCCAACCTGGGTGCAGGTACCCACCCGGGGCCCACCAACCTGGGTGCAGGTACCCACCCGGGGCCCATCAACCTGGGTGCAGGTACCCACCCGGGGCCCACCAACCTGGGTGCAGGTACCCACCCGGGGCCCATCAACCTGGGTGCAGGTACCCACCCGGGGCCCTCCAACCTGGGTGCAGGTACTCACCAGGGGCCCTCCAACCTGGGTGCAGGTACCCACCCGGGGCCCACCAATCTGGGTGCAGGTACCCACCCGGGGTCCTCCAACCTGGGTGCAGGTACCCACCCGGGGCCCACCAATCTGGGTGCAGGTACCCACCCGGGGTCCTCCAACCTGGGTGCAGGTACCCACCCGGGCCCCTCCAACCTGGGTGCAGGTACCCACCCGGGCCCCTCCAACCTGGGTGCAGGTACCCACCCGGGGCCCTCCAACCTGGGTGCAGGTACCCACCCGGGCTCCTCCAGCCTGGGTGCAGGTACCCACCCGGGCCCCTCCAACCTGGGTGCAGGTACCCACCCGGGGTCCTCCAACCTGGGTGCAAGTACCCACCCGGCGCCCACCAGCCTGGGTGCAGGTACCCACCCAGGGCCCACCAACCTGGGTGCAGGTACCCACCCGGGGCCCACCAACCTGGGTGCAGGTACCCACCCGGGGCCCACCAACCTGGGTGCAGGTACCCACCCGGGGCCCTCCAACCTGGGTGCAGGTACCCACCCGGGGCCCACCAATCTGGGTGCAGGTACCCACCCGGGGTCCTCCAACCTGGGTGCAGGTACCCACCCGGGCCCCTCCAACCTGGGTGCAGGTACCCACCCGGGCCCCTCCAACCTGGGTGCAGGTACCCACCCGGGGTCCTCCAACCTGGGTGCAGGTACCCACCCGGGGCCCTCCAACCTGGTTGCAGGTACCCACCCGGGGCCCTCCAAAGTGGGTGCAGGTACCCACCCGGGGCCCTCCAACCTGGGTGCAGGTACCCACCCGGGGTCCTCCAACCTGGGTGCAGGTACCCACCCGGGGCCCTTCAACCTGGGTGCAGGTACCCACCAGGGGCCCTCCAACCTGGGTGCAGGTACCCACCCGGGGCCCACCAACCTGGGTGCAGGTACCCACCCGGGGCCCATCAACCTGGGTGCAGGTACCCACCCGGGGCCCACCAACCTGGGTGCAGGTACCCACCCGGGGCCCATCAACCTGGGTGCAGGTACCCACCCGGGGCCCTCCAACCTGGATGCAGGTACTCACCAGGGGCCCTCCAACCTGGGTGCAGGTACCCACCCGGGGCCCACCAACCTGGGTGCAGGTACCCACCCGGGGCCCATCAACCTGGGTGCAGGTACCCACCCGGGGCCCATCAACCTGGGTGCAGGTACCCACCCGGGGCCCACCAACCTGGGTGCAGATACCCACCCGGGGCCCATCAACCTGGGTGCAGGTACCCACCCGGGGCC
Organism: Procambarus clarkii; assembly: GCF_040958095.1. Taxonomy (NCBI): domain Eukaryota; kingdom Metazoa; phylum Arthropoda; class Malacostraca; order Decapoda; family Cambaridae; genus Procambarus; species Procambarus clarkii. Next base: position 13,412,718 of record NC_091168.1, read on the forward strand.
CTCCAACCTGGGTGCAGGTACTCACCCGGGGCCCACCAACCTGGGTGCAAGTACCCACCCGGGGCCCTCCAACCTGGGTGCAAGTACCCACCCGGAGCCCTCCAACCTGGGTGCAAGTACCCACCCGGAGCCCACCAACCTGGGTGCAAGTACCCACCGGGGCCCTCCAACCTGGGTGCAAGTACCCACCCGGGGCCCACCAACCTGGTTGCAAGTACCCACCCGGGGCCCTCCATCCTGGGTGCAGGTACCCACCCGGGGCCCTCCAACCTGGGTGCAGGTACCCACCCGGGGCCCTCCATCTTGGGTGCAGGTACCCACCCGGGGCCCACCATCCTGGGTGCAGGTACCAACCCGGGGCCCTCCAACCTGGGTGCAGGTACCCACCCGGGGCCCACCAACCTGGTTGCAAGTACCCACCTGGGGCCCTCCATCCTGGGTGCAGGTACCCACCCGGGGCCCACCATCCTGGGTGCAGGTACCCACCCGGGGTCCTCCAACCTGGGTGCAGGTACCCACCCGGGGCCCACCAACCTGGGTGCAGGTACCCACCCGGGCCCCTCCAACCTGGGTGCATGTACCCACCCGGGCCCCTCCAACCTGGGTGCAAGTACCCACCCGGGGCCCACCAACCTGGGTGCAAGTACCCACCCGGGGCCCTCCAACCTGGGTGCAAGTACCCACCAGGGGCCCTCCAACCTGGGTGCAAGTACCCACCCGGGGCCCACCAACCTGGGTGCAAGTACCCACCCGGGGCCCTCCAACCTGGGTGCAGGTACCCACCCGGGGCCCACCAACCTGGGTGCAAGTACCCACCCGGGGCCCTCCAACCTGGGTGCAGGTACCCACCCGGGGCCCTCCAACCTGGGTGCAAGTACCCACCCGGGGCCGTCCAACCTGGGTGCAAGTACCCACCCGGGGCCCACCAACCTGGGTGCAAGTACCCACTCGGGGCCCTCCAACCTGGGTGCAGATACCCACCCGGGGCCCACCAACCTGGGTGCAAGTACCCACCCGGGGCCCACCAACCTGGTTGCAAGTACCCACCCGGGGCCCACCAACCTGGTTGCAAGTACTCACCCGGGGCCCTCCAACCTGGGTGCAAGTACCCACCCGGGGCACACCAACCTGGTTGCAAGTACCCACCCGGGGCCCTCCAACCTGGGTGCAAGTACCCACCCGGGGCCCTCCAACCTGGTTGCAAGTACCCACCCGGGGCCCTCCAACCTGGGTGCAAGTACCCACCCGGGGCCCACCAACCTGGGTGCAAGTACCCACCCAGGGCCCACCAACCTGGGTGCAAGTACCCACCTGGGGCCCTCCAACCTGGGTGCAGATACCCACCCGGGGCCCACCAACCTGGGTGCAAGTACCCACTCGGGGCCCACCAACCTGGGTGCAAGTACCCACCCGGGGCCCACCAACCTGGGTGCAAGTACCCACTCGGGGCCCTCCAACCTGGGTGCAGATACCCACCCGGGGCCCACCAACCTGGGTGCAAGTACCCACCCGGGGCCCACCAACCTGGTTGCAAGTACCCACCCGGGGCCCTCCAACCTGGGTGCAAGTACCCACCCGGGGCCCACCAACCTGGGTGCAAGTACCCACCCAGGGCCCACCAACCTGGGTGCAAGTACCCACCTGGGGCCCTCCAACCTGGGTGCAAGTACCCACCTGGGGCCCTCCAACCTGTGTGCAAGTACCCACCCGCGACCCTTCAACAGTAATGGTATCGGTGACTACAACAGCCCTTCCTGTGAATAGACAGTATGTTTTAATACAAAATGTAATAAGTGCAATCCTGGCTATCGGCATAGTACATAAATATACTTAATCGCCGGCATCGCCCCAAAACATTGTGAATATTATTTACCTGAAAAGCTGTATAGAAAACCATGATCTACCCCTAACCTTGGGAGTGTAGGAGGACAAGCACGTATATAGCATTTATTGCTTCTTAATCGGTATAAAATGTATATACGAGTTAATAATTTTTGGGAGTGTGGGACGGATTAATTCAATTTATATTATTTCTTGTGGGAAAATTTGTTTTGGTTAACTAATTATAATTAGTACTTAACCTATAGCTATATTGATATTATAATTTTATAAAACTAATAAAACAAAACTAAAGTCTTTCAATAAATTATTAAGTAACTCAGAATATTTTCAAATTTTGTCTAAATCTCCATTGTTTAATAAAATTGAAAAAAAATTATAAACTTGTGTATATAGAATTGAACACGAAAACTTCAACCTAAAAATTATGAGTGTATTAACAGAAAATGAGGAGAATGTATGGGGAGGCAAAGCACACTTAACAACACACTTAATTGTAATTATGTATTATGCAGACAGTCAGGAACGTACCTTCTATTCGGAGGATGGGTTGACAACAGAGGATGACGAGGGCTTCCAACACGTCTAAAGCAGAGGAAGTATGAGACGGAACAACGGGAAGCGACCGGATGAACATCAACAGTAGCAGCAACATCATCAACAACAACAACAACACCAAGTAAAAGATGGCGAGTGGCACACCATAATCTTTCCTACAACGGGGCTGACATCAGCAGAGAAGTACAAATGGATTATTTACGCTGCCCGCGATCACAGAGCGCAGTGTTGCCTAGAGAGCAGATGTGTAGGTGGCAACGTAATTGCATGGGTGCAGAGGGACAGTGCCTTGCAGTTCTTCACAGTGACCAGCCATGAGTATTAAGGGAAGAATATTAAATTGTTGGAACCAACACCACAGATCAGACAAACTAAAATTATGATTGAGAACAACAGTATTCATGCTGACGCGGAGTTTCTCAAAGACCTTGAAAATAATGTTTATGCAAGGCGCAACACTAGACCAGGGGGGACTGTACAAAAACCAAGCAATCGTTCTGTGGATGGGAGAACTGCCCTCAGTCATTAAAGTACTAACATGAGTGTATGCAAAGTGGAAAGGTATATTGGCAGCTCATCTTTATGTGACAACTGTCAACGGTGGGATCACAGAACGTGGCTATGTGATTGCCCAGTTAGGTGTGGGTGTTGCAGTGGCTCTCGCGATACCAAACAGTGTTTGCATAAGCTTCAACAGAGGGGGGGAGGGTAGCAGTGTAATACCTAAATGTGTTAACAGCAAGCAGTCCCATCATGCCTTGAACAGATATTGCAGGATGAGGCCAACTCAACACCAACTCATGCCGCAGGTGGACTAGTAAACAGGGGCGGGACTGACTCCGTGAACAGTACTACAGCAAGCCAGGGTCCATCCCAGGGTCCAGCCCAGCCTCCAGCCCAGGGTCCAGCCCAGCCTCCAGTCCAGGGTCCAGCCCAGCCTCCAGTCCAGGGTCCAGCCCAGCCTCCAGCCCACTGTCCAATCCAGGGTCCAGCCCAGGGTCCAGCCCAGCCTCCAGCCCAGGATCCAGCCCAGCCTCCAGCCCAGGGTCCAACCCAGGGGTCCAGCCCTGGGTCCAGCCCAGGGTCCAGCCCTGGGTCCAGCCCAGGATCCAGCCCAGCCTCCAGCCCAGGGTCCAACCCAGGGTCCAGCCCAGCCTCCAGCCCAGGGTCCAGCACAGCCTCCAGCCTAGGGTCCAGCCTTGGGTCCAGCCCAGGGTCCAGCCCAGGGTCCAGCCCAGGGTCCAGCCCAGCCTCCAGCCCAGGGTCCAACCCAGGGTCCAACCCAGGGTCCAGCCCAGGGTCCAGCCTCCAGCCCATGGGTCCAGCCCTGGGTCCAGCCCTGCCTCCAGCCCAGGGGTCCAGACCAGGGTCCAGCCCAGCCTCCAGCCCAGGGGTCTAGCACAGGGTCCAGCCCAGGGTCCAGCCAGGGTCCAGCCCAGGGTCCAGCCTAGGGTCCAGCCCAGGGTCCAGCCCTGGGTCCAGCCCTGGGTCCAGCCCAGGGTCCATCCCAGGGTCCATCCCAGCGTCCAGCCCAGGGTCCAGCCCAGGGTCCAGCCCAGCATCCAGCCCAGGGGTCCAGCCCATTAGTCCAGCCCAGCCTCCAGCCCAGGGGTCCAGCCCAGGGTCCAGCCTAGCCTCCAGCTCAGCCTCCAGGCCAGGGGTCCAGCCCAGGGGTCCAGCCCAGGGTCCAGCCCAGCATCCAGCACGGGGGTCCAGCCCAGGGTCCAGCCCAGGGTCCAGCCCAGGGTCCAGCCCAGCCTCCATCCCAGGGGTCCAGCCCAGTGTCTAGCCCAGGGTCCAGCCCAGGGTCCAGCCCAGGGTCCAGCCCAGCCTCCAGCCCAGGGGTCCAGCCCAGCCTCCAGCCCAGGGTCCAGCCCAGGGTCCAGCCCAGGGTCCAGCCCAGCCTCCAGCCCAGGGGTCCAGCCCAGGGTCCAGCCCAGAGTCCAGCCCAGCCTCCAGCCCAGGGGTCCAGCCCAGGGTCCAGCCCAGCCTCCAGCCCAGGGTCCAGCCTAGCCTCCAGCCCAGGGTCCAGCCCAGGGTCCAGCCCAGGGTCCAGCCTAGCTGGATCCAGCCCTGGGTCCAGCCCAGCCTCCAGCCCAGGGTCCAGCCCAGCCTCCAGCCCAGGGTCCAGCCCAGCCTACTGCTCAGGGTCCAGCCCAGGGTCCAGCCCATCCTCCAGCCCATCCTCAAGCCCATCCTCCAGCCCATCCTCCAGCCCAGGGGTCCAGCCCATTCTCCAGCCCAGGTTCCAGCCCAGCTTCCAGCCCAGGGGTCCAGCCCAGGGTCCAGCCCAGGGTCCAGTCCAGCCTCCAGCCCAGAGGTCCAGCCCAGGGTCCAGCCCAGGGTCCAGCTCTGGGTCCAGCCCAGCCTCCAGCCCTGGGTCCAGCCCTGGGTCCAGCCCAGCCTCCAGCCCAGGGTCCAGCCCAGGGTCCAGCCCAGGGTCCAGCCCAGCCTCCAGCCCAGGGTCTAGCCTAGGGTCCAGCCCAGCATCCAGCCCAGGGGTCCAGCCCATTGGTCCAGCCCAGGGTCCAGCCCAGCCTCCAGCCCAGGGGTCCAGCCCAGCCTCCAGCCCAGGGTCCAGCCCAGCCTCCAGCCCAGGGGTCCAGCCCAGCCTCCAGCCCAGCCTCCAGCCCAGGGTCCAGCCTAGCCTCCAGCCCAGGGTCCAGCCCAGGGTCCAGCCCAGGGTCCAGCCTAGCTGGGTCCAGCCCAGCAAAAAGCCCAGGGTCTAGCCCAGCCTCCAGCCCAGGGTCCAGCCCAGCCTCCAGCTCAGGGTCCAGCCCAGGGTCCAGCCCAGGGTCCAGCCCAGGGTCCAGCCCAGCCTCCAGCCCAGGGGTCCAGCCCAGGGTCCAGCCCAGGGTACAGCCCAGGGTCCAGCCCAGCCTCCAGCCCAGGGGTCCTGCCCAGGGTTCAGCCCAGCTTCCATCCCAGGGGTCCAGCCCAGGGTCCAGCCCAGGGTCCAGCCCACGGTCCAGCCCAGGGTCCAGCCCAGCCTCCAGCCCAGGGGTCCAGCCCAGGTTCCAGCCCAGGGTCTAGCCCAGCCTCCAGCCCAGGGGTCCAGCCCAGGGTCCAGCCCAGCCTCCAGCCCAGGGTCCAGCCCTGGGTCCAGCCCTGGGTCCAGCCCAGCCTCCAGCCCAGGGTTCAGCTTAGCCCAGCCTCCAGCCCAGGGTCCAGCCCAGCCTCCAGCTCAGGGTCCAGCCCAGGGTCCAGCCCAGGGTCCAGCCCAAGGTCCAGCCCAGCCTCCAGCCCAGGGGTCCAGCCCAGGGTCCGGCCCATGATCCAGCCCAGAGTCTTGCCCAGGTTCCAAATTACAGTAGACTGACAACAGCTTGGGGTACGAGAGGAGCGACCCGCCGCCCTCCCACTCAGGCCAACCCAGTTCCCCTTCCTCTCACAAACCCACCCACCTCTACCTACCTCACTGACCCTGACCGTTCCTCACCACCCATACTTATCAAAGCATCCCAGTCAAGCAGCTCTCCTGCCTCCCAGCCGACCCTCCCATCTACCCAACCAACACTCCCGCTCCTCACTCACCAGCCAACATTTTACTGTGACCAGACAACACAATCTCGCCCAATATGGAAGCAATGATAACCCGCGTGATAAACAATTACCCACTCATTCAAGAACTAATAAACAAGCAAAAGGAACTTGAGAATGCCCTGTGTACAATTCATAAGGGCCAGGAGGTCATACTCCAAATTCTGCAGGACCAGAGATCGTCTCGGGAGAGTCTAGCAAGTTGTAACTTGGTGCATTGTGATGCAACACGTGGAGCCAAAGCACATAACAGCACACACAGTGATACCATTGCCTCTGTGAACATACCAACATTAATGAACACAACACCACCAGTGAACACAACAACACCAGTGAACACAACACTAATGAACACATCAACACCAGTGAACACAACACTAATGAACACATCAACATCAGTGAACACATCAACACCAGTGAACACAACACCACCAGTGAACACAACAACACCAGTGAACACAACACTAATGAACACATCAACATCAGTGAACACATCAACACCAGTGAACACAACACCACCAGTGAACACAACAACACCAGTGAACACAACACTAATGAACACATCAACATCAGTGAACACATCAACACCAGTGAACACAACAACACCAGTGAACACAACACCACCAGTGAACACAACACTAATGAACACATCAACATCAGTGAACACATCAACACCAGTGAACACAACACCACCAGTGAACACAACACTAATGAACACATCAACATCAGTGAACACATCAACACCAGTGAACACAACACTAATGAACACATCAACATCAGTGAACACATCAACACCAGTGAACACAACACTAATGAACACATCAACATCAGTGAACACATCAACACCAGTGAACACAACACCACCAGTGAACACAACACCACCAGTGAACACAACACTAATGAACACATCAACATCAGTGAACACACCAACATTAGTGAACACAACACCACCAGTGAACACAACACTAATGAACACATCAACATCAGTGAACACATCAACACCAGTGAACACAACACCACCAGTGAACACACCAACATTAGTGAACACAACACCACCAGTGAACACAACACCACCAGTGAACACAACACTAATGAACACACCTACATCAGTGAACACATCAACACCAGTGAACACATCAACATCAGTGAACACACCAACATTAGTGAACACAACACCACCAGTGAACACAACACTAATGAACACATCAACATTAGTGAACACAACACTAATGAACACATCAACACCAGTGAACACAACACCACCAGTGAACACACCAACATTAGTGAACACAACACCACCAGTGAACACAACACTAATGAACACACCAACATTAGTGAACACAACACCACCAGTGAACACAACACCACCAGTGAACACAACACTAATGAACACATCAACATCAGTGAACACATCAACACCAGTGAACACAACACCACCAGTGAACACAACACCACCAGTGAACACAACACTAATGAACACATCAACATCAGTGAACACATCAACACCAGTGAACACAACACCACCAGTGAACACAACATCATTGACCACTGGCACCAATACACACAGTAACACCAGCACATACAACACCACCAGCACACACTAACACCAGCGAACACAGTCTCACCAGTAACAACACCGCACACAGCACATCTGATGACCAACACCTCTACAATAGATAAACACAGTGAAGAAAATCTCACTATTCTAAAATGGACCTGCAATGGAGTTCGCGGCAGAATTAATGACATCATGCAATATGTTTGTGAACATCGAACTGACGTCATAGTGCTACAGGAGGCACTGGTAGGTGATGACTTTAACCCAAGGTTCAGCGGTTATCACAAGTTCTCCCTGCCCGCTGGGGAAAGAAAATGGCGTCTTTTTTACCTATGTCGGTAACACCATACCTGCACAGGTTATTGATGACCTCCACATGGGGTGGATGAGTATGAATCACTGGGGGTAACCCATCACTTAAACAATAATGTTCTACATATAATCAACCTATATGTGCCACAGAATTGGCACACATAGGTAGTGTGTCAATAACTTGACACACTACCTGAATTTACTAACGAAGAACCTACCCTACTAGTCGGTGACCTTGATGCCAAGCACCCACACTTTGGTGCCAACTGTCATCAGCTTAATGTCAATGGACGGAAACTGTCATTCTATGTTAGGGGAAGTGAAAATCTTAGGGTCCTGGGTGATGAACAGCCAACTCACCTCAGGGGAGGAAGATTAGACTATGCAACGAGGAGTCACAATAACGTGGCTGAAATATGTTGACCAAACCACACTAGAAAGTGAAGAGACGACGACGATTGTCTTGATGCCTTTCCACCTTACAAATGGTGAAAGGTGGAAAAGAAGCCGTCCTGGACCATTCTTAAGTCGATTGAGTATATATCACATCACAATCGACTTGGGAATGGTCCAGGACGGACCAAACTCTCGTCGTCCCTTCACTTTCTTGTGTGTGGTTTGGTCAACAAGATTAGACTATGCTCTTCTGCTGAATGTACAGAACACGGATGCCAGTACACACATTGTACACAGTTTATGTAGTGACCACTGGGCACTGGTTACCACCGTCGACATGAGCAAGAGAAGGAAAGAGACAAATAGAAGAAAACGGTTATCACTCGGACCAGATATGAGGCCGCTCTTCATAAACACGACGAGTGACTGTTGTTCGGAATACCAAATCCCAGAAGATATAGATACATTTGTTGAAGACCGTAATAACCAAATTGAGCACCGCCTCTAAGTTCGGGGCCTAACGACAGGTCGAAGTAACCCTCAGAAAATAAAATAGTACGAGAACGATTATATAAAGATGCTCAATGCAAATATAAGGGACATGAGTAGAGTAGCGGATACATCCCACTGACAGCAACCAAGAGCTGTTTAAAACTGTGTCTCAAGTAGCCAGGGAACAGAAGATTAAAGAGTGGGAAAGACAATGGCTTGAATTCACTAGCTCTATTGGAAGAGAGACATCTGGGAGACAAGTGTGGGCAAAAATTCAAATAGCTAAGGGGGGGGGGGGGGCAGAACCCGGCCTGCGGCTCACAAAGACCCCCAGGGTAAGGGTGAGGAACTAATTCACAAGTGGAGTGATGCAGCATCCTCCTCCTCCCTCCCTCCCTCCCTCCCTGCAGAAATAAGCAGGGAACAGCTCCTGCGACATAATGACAGAATAATTAGGATAACAAGAGCATAGTCTAGTGTTGACGAGTATGGGGGAACCAATCACAGTCCAGGAAGTAAGGTGGGGCTATGAAATAATGTAAAAGTACTGCACCTGGTGAAGATAGCGTCACTTACGACAAACTCAATAAACACTGTGTGAGGTGTCTGTGAATCCACTACTACACCTGTTTACCAAATCTTTCCCAAGTGGAGTGTTGCCCGCGCAATAGAAACACGCAATAATTGTTCGCATACTGAAGCCCAATAACCCTGGCAATTGCAGACCTATCAGTCTTATGTCATGGACATGGAAGATGCTTGAAAGGATCATCTTAAACCAACTGTTGCACAAAATACGCAGGCTAGAGGAGGGCGTCAACGGATTTGTTAAAGGACGGAGCACAGCAAATTGTATAGTTAATTACCTGGCTAATGCCACGGGTAAATACTGTATTTGTTGACATCAAAGGAGCCTTCGACAAAGCACAAGGGATTGCGATCCTGGACGAGCTTGCATGCATGGGTGTTAAGGAGAGACTCATGAAATGGATTGAAGACTGCCTCACAGGAAGGAAAGCCAAGGTCTGCTTCAACGAAACAATCTCGAGAAAAATGAGTATCGAACTCGGGATCCCCCAAGGAGGAGTCTTAAGTCCCACACTATTCAATGTACTTATGAACGCCATTGCAAATATTGATTTTCCGGAAGGAACACAACAAGTGGGATATGCAGATGATGTCCTAATACAAGCCCCAACCTTGAGAAAAATTAAACTGTCCATTGAACTCCTTGGAAGGAAATGTGTTGAGCTCGGTTTCACTCTCTCCACAAACAAGACAAAAGTATACTCTCATCACAAGCGGGGAGAAAATGAAGACCTACAAATTAATGGTGCAACATTTAAATGTATTGACCGCTATCGGTACCTTGGCGACACTGTCGGCTCTAACAAGGGAAAGAAAGAGTTCAACCAACTCATTGGAATATGCAGAAGTCGACTCAGGGCACTGAGAGCTATGACGTGGAATGGGCATGGGGACTCTATTTCCGTGCTTAAAATATTGTACACAGCCTATGTGCTTATTGTCATAGACTATGCCACACCAGTTTTGTGCACCTACTCCCAAAGCAAGATGAAAAAAACTTGAAAGCATATAAAACGAAGCCATCACAATCATTCTTGGTGTCCCAAGAACTGACAAAACATCTCATCTATAAGAGGAGTTGTCCCTCCTCAGTGTTAAGAGCAGAATTAAGGAACTGAATGCTAAGTATGCAATTAAAATAGCAAAAGATCCCCTTTTACAATGATATTGCCAAAACAAAAAACTGAATTCTGTGTTACTTACAGGGGGAAACAGGAGAAGCAAAAAATAGCATCACAGATCAGTCTGCTACATGGAAGAACTTCACCTGCTTGAGCGAGCCTATGAGCTCCTGCCTGTAGAGAGGTTATCTCCCTGGGAGGATGACCCATGCAGGATTATCTTCAATGTGTTGTCAACGAAAAAGTCCAACATGATAACTCAAGAAAGGAGGCACAATTATCTTAAATCTATAAAGAAGCCAGAAATTAATTAGATAAAATCTACAGACATGGGTCATCTAACCCTGTCAATGGCAGGGCTGGTGCAGCATACACTGTAATTAGGAACCATGCCTTTCAACATGGAAATATAGGAAAAGCACGTATTGAGAACTATGCCTCTTCAATGCAAGCAGAGCTAACTACCATTGTTATGGCTTTAATATTGCTTGAATGAAAGACTCTTCTACAAATTAAAGGTACCATCAGGCAATATCACCGCGACAAGGTAACTGAGGAAAGGAGGATAGAAGCACAAATCAGTGAATCTGTACGATGGTACAACATGGTTGCAGCTGGCAATCCAAATCATTATGGCCGAAGAGGAGGTGGCTGCGGGAGAGAATCAGTAATACCAAGAATCCGTCTTGGATACAAATATCCATGGAGATTCGGAATGGAAACAACAGTTGAGCAGAAGAGTTGCAGAATCTGTGGTGAGAGTGATGGACATCTCCTTGAGCACTATCTGAGAGAATGTGAACATCTAAGAGTCATTAGGAATATGTGTAGAATAATAAACCCCATATTGTTTGTGTTAGGAAAATATTTTTGTCAAATATAGTCACTGTTCTTAAAAGATTCCCCCATTTTGCACCCGCAAGATAAAGTAAGTACGTAAGGGTTGACAAATGTTAATTTTCTTGTTTGATAAGCTGTTCACATGAGACAGTTCAGCAAGTCCCTGCTATGTCTGAGTACAAGTGACAGGATGAACAACCCAGCGGGTTTTCTTTCTATTGGGGTGGGGGTGTTGTACATGGTGCTATGGCGGTATGTCCACTCACAGAACGAGTGGCGCTGCCCAATAAACCCGCCCCTCGGAGTAAAATTAAAAGTTAACCATTGTAATCATTGCTATCATATTATATCATGGCTGTTATATTGAACTCATATTTTACTGCATTATACCTTTAAATAATCCACAAATTATGCTACAATGTACCAGTTGATAACCCTCAAATTTTACTTTAATGTACCTACTAATTTTTGTGAAATTTTCTTACAATGTACGTGTAAACATTTTTTAAATTATGCTAGAAACTACCTACTTAAAATTATCTGTTAGATTAAGGACCTGCCCGAAACGCTGAGCGTGTTAGTGGCTTTACAAGAAAGTAAAAACACCAATGCTATGTACTTTCATAACCCCATTATACCTCCTTCTACATAAATAAATAAATAAATAAATAAATAAATACAATAAATAAAATTGGATACCATAGTGGAGAAGTTTAAGTATGAGCTAGTTATGGTTTACAGTATCTTATATTTTAGGCCTGTGTGCCAAACCCAGTCAAAGGCTTTCGAAACATCTCTAATCACTATATTACACTGATCTTTTTCGACATTGCGTTGGCTGTATGCTTAAAGCTAGTGGTTTTATCATGACTTTGTAACCTTTCATACAGAAGAGGGCAGCAGCACATTGCTGTGTATACCCAAGCTTGTTAATAATAGGGTCCCGGTAGTACAGCCGGGGTCGTTCTCGTCGCACAATCGAGAATTCCGGGCGGGACAGAAATGGTTGTGCACTTTTCCTGTCACCTAATGCCTAGCAGTGCGTAGGTAGCAGTGAGTAGGTACTCAGGAGTTAGTGAGCGTGTTGTGGGGCAGCATCCTGGGCGGGGTCAGTAATTCGGCCGTGGAAGGGGTGGGGTGGCTTCAATATAAGCCTAACGTGTATGAACACACTCCGGCTTCCTTTCCCGGACACAATGAATTATTATTAAAGTAGTTTTATATTAAGTAATGTCTATGATTGACTGTTTCACTTGTAACGTAAATGTCACTGTAAAATTTATTACCTTTTATTATTATTATTATTATTAATATTATTATTTTAACTAAGAAACTTGAGCATACAGGTGTGAACGGTTACCTATTATACAGGGTGGCCCAAAAGTAATTTTGAAGTAATAATCAAATGATTTGATGTTCCCCCCTCACTAAAATTTAAGAAAAACAGTTAAAAAACGAAATGAAAAACAATGAAAAAAATATATACTCACGAAATGAAGGGTAGAAAAATTGAGCTGTGTAAACAACACAGCTCAATTCCAACACAATGTCACACAAAATAATTAAACCAAAATGAAAATAAATCGAAACCTATGAAAATTCAATTTGTCAGTGCAATCGGAAACATTGAAATGGAATCGTAACATATTTAGTATAGCGTGTGTTGCTCTTACCTGCAACGGCTTTTCACAAAAAGGTTGTTTTTACCTATCACAGGTGTGGCATCAATATAGTAGGTATATAAAACACGCGCCTATTTGATTGCAACGTTGTGTCAAAATTTCAAAGCAACCGGTTAAGAGGTTTCGAAGATTTCTCTCACATGAAAAACAGTTTTTCAAAGAAAGCATGTTTTTTCCCATCACAGATGTGACATCTATATTGTATGCATATAAATTCCCGCTCGGATGCGAATGGAAGGTTGTGTGAAAATTTCAAAGCAATCGATGAAGAACTTTCGGAGAATAGCGATTTTGAACAAACGAACATTTACATTTTTATTTACATAGATGAGCTGAACCGGGACTTGCCCAAAGCGTTATGTGTGTTAGTGGATTTGGGACACTGCAACATCAACCAAACTAATATATACTGTCACAGCTCAGTGTACCGTTTTGTGTATAAGAAAATAAGTACATAAATGTACATATAACTAAATTACTTCCTGGTGGCAACTCATCCGCCAGGAATACCAACATTAATTTATACCGAAACATTTAACAAAATATTAATCATTAATTTGGTACTCAATAGTCTAGAAACAACAGCTGAATTTTGCCATTATTGGTTTACTCTAAAATGCAATTTTTTGAACCATGAAATATCTCCAGGCTTTATTTATTACTTATAATTGTCAACAGTTTATTTGTCATACGTTTATTAATTCAATATTTAGTAAGTATAAACCACTGGTTTAAGCGCCAGACGTTGATTGTGTGGGTTGAAGGCGGCGTCAGCGTGGAGCACCTCACGTGTTCAGGCGCATAGTTGGCAACAGGTGGCGGCGGCGGCGGTGCGACGATCACAGTGACCAGCCAGTCAGTGCGCCTCGAGCAGCATCACCGTGTGGCTGCGTCACTCTCAGTGCGCCTCCAGCAGCATCACCGTGTGGGTGCGTCACTCTCAGTGCGCCTCGAGCAGCATCACCGTGTGGCTGCGTCACTCTCAGTGCGCCTCCAGCAGCATCACCGTGTGGGTGCGTCACTCTCAGTGCGCCTCGAGCAGCATCACCGTGTGGCTGTGTCACTCAGTGCTTTTACGACCGAATTTTTGTCCTGCACTCAAAACTCTCAGTTCACATCTCAAGTAAGTTATTCTTTTATTACAGTTCACTTAGTATCAAGTCAACTCTCATATCAGGAAAGGTTGAGGGCCACCTTACACTGAGGGTAAGCCACCCGGCTAATTTACTTTAGTTCATTTATTATGCACCCGATACCCATCTTGTGGGAGGTAGTGGAAAGGGTTTAGAGGCAAGGCCGTCTTAACAGCATTATGGGCCCCTGGGCACCCCCAGTGTGCTGGGGCCCCTGGGCACCCCTAGGGTGCTGGGGCCCCTGGGCACCCCAGTGTGCCGGAGCCCCTTAGCATCCCAGTGTCCTGGGGCCCCTGGGCACCCCAGTGTGCCGGGGCCCCTTAGCACCCCAGTGTCCTGGGGCCGTAGGCACCCCAGTGTGCCGGGGCCCCTGAGCATCCCAGTGTGCTGGGGCCCCTGGGCACCTTAGTGTGCTGGGGCCTCTGGGAACCCCAGTGTGCTGGGGCCCCTGAGCACCCCAGTGTGCTGGGACCCCTGGGCACCCCAGTGTGCTGGGGCCCCTGGGCACCCCAGTGTGCTGGGGCCTCTGGGAACCCCAGTGTGCTGGGGCCCCTGAGCACCCCAGTGTACTGGGACCCCTGGGCACCCCAGTGTGCTGGGGCCCCTGGGCACCCCAGTGTGCTGGGGCCTCTGGGAACCCCAGTGTGCTGGGGCCCCTGAGCACCCCAGTGTGCTGGGACCCCTGGGCACCCCAGTGTGCCGGAGCCCCTTAGCATCCCAGTGTCCTGGGGCCCCTGGGCACCCCAGTGTGCTGGGGCCCTAGGCACCCCGGTGTGCCGGGGCCCCTGAGCACCCCAGTGTGCTGGGGCCCCTGGCCACCCCAGTTTTTTTTCTACCACAGACGTGGCCACACATTTACAATGCTAACCAGAATATATACATTTTATTATGTCCTCCATGGACAGGGTTAGAGATGTGTTAAACATATAGTTCAAGGGTTTATTGAACACTCAACCACAGAAGGTGATTCGGTGCTTTTAAAATGTTAAGCTAACCTACATACGTAAATACATAAATACACAAATTTACGTATGCCCTACATAAAGTGTTCGATGTGTCTTTTACATAGTGTCATTAATGTGCATTTACAAAGGTAAAATGTAATTCTGATCAGCTTCCATATATACTTTATACACATACATATACATACACACACACACATATACGTACATATACATATATACATTCATATATTCACACACACACATGCATTCACATACGTTTGTCTCTTTTACTCTGACAGGGTGATATAGCTGATAGAGAAGCTAGTGTGCAATTAAGCACTTAATCACTGAAGGTGATTAAGGTGCTTTTACAAGCTCAGGTTATATAGTTACATCACATACATACATTGTATAATTGATACATTACATGGTTAATCTTGGGTACAAGTCCAATATATCATCAAGTGTTCCAGTACTTATATAGTAATTACACAGTTCAGCATACCTTAGCCCAGGAGGGCGAAAGTCAGTCAATATGGGACATTCTACAATATAATGTTCAAGAGAGTGTATGTTTTCTCTTTCACAAAGTTGACACATTGTGTACTCGACATTTGGGTTTTGAGAAAGCTGCCAGATACGTCTATATCCCAGGCGTATTCTGGCCACTATAACATCACATTGCCGGGTTCTTGTTCTATTAGTCCCATATGTGAATGTCTCCTCACGATATCTATCATAATATTTAATGCTACAACTTTCAGGTCTTTGTGAATTTGTTAGGTCGGTGAGATCTTCATTAGATATTTGTTTAAGTATTCTCTTTGTCACTGCTAATGAAACACCCATATAAATTTCTACCACTGGTTTTCTACAGGCTGTCTTTGCAAGCATATCAACAGTGTCATGCCTTGAGATGCCAACATGGGATGGTATCCATAGGAATTTAATTTCAAATCTGTTTTCTTTAGCAGCTAAAACATTCATTCGTATATCACTGACTATTTTCTGGGTGTCACTACTATGTGCGTTCAATGCCAGGAGTGCACTCTGCGAGTCACAGTATATAAGTCCACTGCCTTTGTCTTTTAAAAATTCAGTGGTAAGGTATATGCCTGCAAGTTCGGTTTGAGTTGTACTTGCCCAGTCATTGACGCGCTTCATTGCTGTATGTACGAGAGAAGATTGTTCAAATATGTTACATGCTCATCCGGTACATCGTCCACCTTCTTCTACAGAGCCGTCGGTATAGCACTGATAAACATTGTTACCCATACTCTGAGTACTTTCAGTGATGCTTTTCAGTGATAACTGTTTTAATAATGTAGTGTGCACACTATCTTTCTTGGGCGCATTTACAAAGTCAACTGATTGATCCCAGTTATCCCATGGAGTAATTGGTTGATTAATCATTAATTGAGTTGGGCACCCCAGTGTGCTGGGGCCCCTGGGCACCCCAGTGTGCTGGGGCCCCTGGGCACCCCAGTGTGCTGGGGCCCCTGGGCACCCCAGTGTGCTGGGGCCCCTGGGCACCCCAGTGTGCTGGGGCCTCTGGGCACCCCAGTGTGCTGGGGCCCCTGGGCACCCCAGTGTGCTGGGGCCCCTGGGCACCTCAGTGTGCTGGGGCCCTTGGGCACCCCAGTGTGCTGGGGCCCCTGGGCACCCCAGTGTGCTGGGGCCCCTGGGCACCCCAGTGTGCTGGGGCCCCTGGGCACCTCAGTGTGCTGGGGCCCCTGGGCACCCCAGTGTGCTGGGGCCCCTGGGCACCCCAGTGTGCTGGGGCCCCTGGGCACCTCAGTGTGCTGGGGCCCCTGGGCACCCCAGTGTGCTGGGGCCCCTGGGCACCCCAGTGTGCTGGGGCCCCTGGGCACCCCAGTGTGCTGGGGCCCCTGGGCACCTCAGTGTGCTGGGGCCCCTGGGCACCCCAGTGTGCTGGGGCCCCTGGGCACCCCAGTGTGCTGGGGCCCCTGGGCACCCCAGTGTGCTAAGGCCCCTGGGCACCCCAGTGTGCTGGGCCCCTGGGCACCCCAGTGTGCTGGGGCCCCTGGGCACCTCAGTGTGCTGGGGCCCCTGGGAGTAGTAGGGAGTACAGTCCAGCGTCCTCATTTTTTTTCGGGAAAAGAGGACGGTGGACTGTAGAGGGTTCCAGGTAAACCCTACGGTCAATTTCTTTTTTTCAAAATCAGTCAATTTCTGAGTTAAAGACTGAAATTTTTCAAATACCATTTTCAGACAAAGTGTTCACAGAAGTTTGTTAAGAGTTCTTATGGGAGAAATTCCAATTTTTCAGAGTTCTTACCAAGAATAAACGTCATCAACCGTTATTTTAGGCCGTATATTTTTAAGTAGAATTCTTACTTAGAAACGAGTATGTCTATATAACTAAAACTGTTGCATTATCCTGCTACATAAGACATCATTAATTACCAGGCCGGCCCCTTCCCCACCCCCCCGCGTCACCTGTTCTGACCTCACACCCCCGCGTCATCTGTTCCGACCCTACCAGACACCGCCGCCAAGTCACCACCGTAATCTTATCATAGTGTCGCCGTAATATCTGGACCATCCCTCCCTCCTCTCTACCTGTTACCTGACCCCCTCTCCTTCTTCATTATCTTGATATTGTTTCGTTCATAATTCCTTGCAACTATTTTAGACATCGTAATGTTAGTTCCTTTACATTAAACGAGTCAGTTTTACATAAATCAACTGAGTCAGTAAGCAAGTTCTATCTCCTGTCCCAGCCTTAGTCCCTTGTCGTATATTGAATACTAACAGTCCAATCCCCCTGAAATTTTAAACAGTCTTTTTTCAGAAGTAGTAAATCATATCAATTCACCAAGCAAGCTCCAGCTCCTGTCCTCCGCCTTAGTTCCCTCTCGTATCTTCTTTAGTACATAAACAATATCCCTAAAACTTAAACCCGCTGTATTTCATACACAGTACAATACAAAAATTTAGTTACCGAGCTCCAGCTCTTGTCCTCCACCTTAGTTCATTTGTACAAGTTCTTTAGTAACTGACCAATTTTCCCGAAATTTAAAGCAAACATACTTCAAACGTAGTAACTAATATTAAAATAGTTAACTAGCTCCAGCTCTCGTCCCCTACCTTAGTTCTCTCTCGTATCTTCGTAAATAACCAATAAATTTTCCTGAAATTTAAAATATCCGTATTTCAGACACAGTCAATAAAACCAGTGCAGTTACAGAGTTTAAACTCTCGTTCCCTGGTTTGCTCATTTGTACATGTTCTTTATTATCAGACCAAATCCCCTGAGATTTAAGATCACTATATTTCTAACATAGTAAAATGTTTATCAGGACGTTAACCGAGCTCCAATTACTGTCCTCCGATTTTAGTTCATCAAATTAATTCAGATTAAAAAATAGTCAAATGTAACTTCGTTCCACACTTTCGTAACTAACAGTATATATCGTAGAATACAAAAATAGTCAAATGTAACTAAAATTTCGCCTCGTTAGCAAAAAAAAATAGTCAAGGACACTTAAAGTTACTCTTCAATACATCAAGGACACACCCAAAGACACACTCAAAACGTCAAAATACTACTCATGCCCACAAAAGTTAATCTCAGAGCTATCAAAAAGTTAATCTCAGTCCTCAAAAGTTAATCTCCAAGTCACCAAAGTTAATCTCAGTCCTCAAAAGTTAATCTCCAAGTCACCAAAGTTAATCACGGTCATCAAAGTTATTCTGAAAGATATCTTTATTCGTCAAAGGTATTCCCAGAGTCATCAAAAGTTATTCTCAGAGTCATCAAAGGTATTCTCAGAGTCATCAAAGATATTCTCAGAGTCCTCAAAGGTATTCTCAGAGTCATCAAAGGTAATCTCTAACTCACTTTCGTTCATTAAAGTTATTCTCTAAGCCATCAAAAGTTGTTCTATAAGACATCAAAGTCATTCTCAGAGTCAACAAAAGTTGTTCTCTAAGACATCAAAGTTATTCTTAGATTCATCAAAAGGTATTCCCATATCCTCAAAAGTTAATCTCTAAGTCATCAAAGTTAATCTCGGTCATCAAAGTTGTTCTGTAAGATATCTTCGTTCATAAAAGTTATTCTCAGAATCATCAAAGGTAATCCCTAACTCACCTTCGTTCATCAAAGTTATTCTCTAAGACATCAATATTGTTCTCTAAGTCATTAAAAGTTATTCTCAGAGTCATCAAAGGTATTCTTAGAGTCATCAAAGTTATTCTCTAAGTCATCAAAAGTTGATCTCTAAGACATCAAAGTTATTCTCAGAGTCATCAAAGGTAATCTCAGTCTTCAAAGGTATTCTCTAAGATATCAATGTTGTTTTCATAGACATCTTCGTTCATCAAAGTTATTCTCTAAGTCATAAAAGTTATTCCCAGAGTCCTCAAAGGTAATCTCAGTCATCAAAGATATTCTCAGAGTCCTCAAAGGTATTCTCAGAGTCCTCAATGGTAATCTCTAACTCACTTTCGTTCATCAGAGTTATTCTCAGAATTTATCAAAAGGTATTCTCATATCCTCAAAAGTTAATCTCTAAGTCATCAAAGTTAATCTCGGTCATCAAAGTTGTTCTGTAAGATATCTTCGTTCATCAAAGTTGTTCTGTAAGATATCTTCGTTCATCAAAGTTATTCTCAGAGTCATCAAAGGTAATCTCTAAGTCATCAAAGCAAATCTCTAAGTCACCTTCGTTATTCAGAGAAGCCTTCTGAGACAGCCTCGTTCAACAAAGCTGTCCTCAGAGCTATATAAAAATAACTTAAATACAGTCATCAAAGTTATTCTCTAAGTAACCTTTCGTTCATCAGAGAAGCTTTCTAAGACATCTTCGTTCATCAAAGTTGTTCTCAAAGACATCAATGTTGTTCTCTAAGACATCTTCAGGCATAAAATGTCTCTCCAAAATGTAACTAGTTCAGCTTTCCATATCAAACTCGCACTTCTGTTAAAATATATATCTAACCTAATCTGTCCTAACTTAACTAACCTAAAATAACCCAACCTATCCTAACTTAACCTAACCTAACCTAACTTACCCAACCTATCCTAAAATATCCCAACCTATCCTAAAATAACCCAACCTATCCTAAAATAACCCAACCTATCCTAACTTAACCTAACCTAACCTAACTTACCCAATCTAACCTAACATAACTTAATGTAAATTACCTAACTTAACCTAACCTAACTTAACTTGCATAACCTAACCTAACTTACATAACCCAACCTAACTTAACCTAACTTAACTTACCTATCCTAACTTAACTAACCTAACCTAACTTAACTTGCATAACCTAACCTAACTTACATAACCTAACGTAACTTACCTATCCTAACTTAACTAACCTAACCTAACTTACATAACCTAACGTACCTAACCTAACTTACCTATCCTAATTTAACCAACCTAACCTAACCTAACTTAACTTGCATAACCTAACCTAAGCTAACTTACCTAACCTAACCTAACTTACCTAACCTAACCTAATCCAACCTAAGCTAAGTTAATGTACATAACCTTGCCTATCCTAACTTAACCTAACCTAACCCAACCTAACCTAACTTAACCTAAATTACCTAATTTAACCTAACCTAACTTAACTTACTTAACCTAACCTAACTTACCTAACCTAACTTAACCTAACCTAACTTACCTATCCTAACTTAACAAATCTAATCTAACTTAACTTGCATAACCTAACCTAACTCACATAATCTAACTTACCTAACCTAACTTACCTATTCTAACTTAACTAACCTAACCTAACTTAACTTGCATAACCTAATCCAACCTAACCTAACTTACATAACCTTGCCTATCCTAACTTAACCTAACCTAACTTAAACTAATCTAATCTAATCTAACCTAACTTAACGTAAATTACCTAACCTAACCTAACTTACCAAACCTACCCCAACATAACCTAACCTAACCTAACTTAACCTATCCTAACTAAACGTAACTTACATAACCTAACTTACCCAAACTAACATAACTAACTTACCTAGTCCAACTCACCCAACCAGACATGACCTAACTTCCATAAATATTCCTGCTTGTCTTTTGTGTTTCGTCAATCATTGTTTCATAATAATTTGGAACCCCCTACAGTCCACCGTTCTCTTTTCCCGAAATAAACATGAGGACGCTGGACTGTTCTCCCTACTACTCCTTTTACTTTGTTTCTCCCACTCCCTCTGTCCCTCTTTCTCTCTATCCTCCTCCATCTCTCTTCTTCCTTCTCTTTCCCTTCATCCCTCTTTTCTCCCTTCCACCTTTTCTTTCCCTCCCCCCCCTCTCTCTCTCTCTCTCTCTCTCTCTCTCTCTCTCTCTCTCTCTCTCTCTCTCTCTCTCTCTCTCCCTCATTCTCTCTCTTCCTCCCCCATCACTTACTCCTTGCTCTCCTTCCCATGCTCTCTTGTTTTTCTCAATTTCAAGTCTTAGTAGATCTGATTCTTTACTACTGTAATTATATTATTAATAAGAAAAGAATGAACATATATGTGAAAACAAAGTAACAGAAGGAAGAAAGGTTAAGTGGGATTGTGGGTTGGGGTAAAAATATACAAAAAGGAGAAACAAAACTACATCTGAAAGGTTAGGATAATATATTTAACAAATACGTCAAAACACAATAAACAAACAAACTATATCTGAAAGGTTAGGTTAAAGGGTGGGGAATAAGAACAAATGATATCCAACATAATGAATACACTAAGATTAAAGAGGTCAGGTTAAGGGAGCCGGTCGGCCGAGCGGACAGCTTGTGATACTGTGGTCCTGGGTTCGATCCCAGGCGCCAGCGAGAAACAATGGGCAGAGTTTCTTTCACCCTATGCCCCTGTTACCTAGCAGTAAAATAGGTACCTGGGTATTAGCCAGCTGTCACGGGCTGCTTCCTGGGGGTGGAGGCCTGGTCGAGGACCGGGCCGCGGGGACACTAAAAGCCCCGAAATCATCTCAAGATAACCTCAAGAAGGGGAAAAAATAGGAACAAAATATATAAAACATAATGAATACACTAAGAAGTTAGGTTAAAGGGAAGAATAATAAGAACATTTATTACAAACATAATAGATAAAACTCATGAGCAACTTGATGAACTTTTCCAAATAACCCTTGAAATGAATAAATGACCATTTGAGAAATTAACCCTTGAAACGAGTAAATGTCCTTATATAACAAAAATCCTTTGAAATGCTTAAACATCCAATCTTTAACAAATAGCGCTTGAAATGCATAAATGACCATTTGAGGAAAATAACCATTGAAACGAACAAATGATTATGAAACAATGATTGACGAAACACAAAAGACAAGCAGAAATATTTATGGAAGTTAGGTCATGTCTGGTTGTGTGAGTTGGACTAGGTAAGTTAGTTATGTTAGTTTGGGTAAGTTAGGTTATGTAAGTTACGTTAAGTAATTTACGTTAAGTTAGGATAGGTTAAGTTAGGTTAGTTAAGTTAGGTTATGTTGGGGTAGGTTAGGTAAGTTAGGTTAGGTTAGGTAATTTACTTTAAGTTAGGTTAGATTAGATTAGGTTAAGTTAGGTTATCTTGAGAGGATTTCGGGGCTTTAGTGTTCCGCGGTCCGGTCCTCGACCAGGCCTCCACCCCCATTTTACTGCTAGGTAACAGGGGCATAGGATGAAAGAAACTCTGCCCATTGTTTCTCGCCGGCGCCTGGGATCGAACCCAGGACCACAGGATCACAAGTCCAGCGTGCTGTCCACTCGGCCGACCGGCTCCCAGGTTAGGTTAAGTTAGGATAGGCAAGGTTATATAAGTTAACTTGGGTTAGGCTGGATTAGGTTAGGCTCCCAGGTTAGGTTAAGTTAGGATAGGCAAGGTTATGTAAGTTAAATTAGGTTAGGTTGGATTAGGTTAGGTTAGGTAAGTTAGATTAGGTTACGTTATGCAAGTTAAGTTAGGTTAAGTTAAGTTAGGTTAGGTTAGGTTAGTTAAGTTAGGATAGGTAAGTTAGGCTAGGTAAGTTAGGTTAGGTCAGGTTAGTTAAGTTAGGATAGGTAAGTTAGGTTAAGTTTGGTTAGGTAAGTTAGGTTAGGTTATGTAAGTTAGGGTAGGTTATGCAAGTTAAGTTAGGTTAGGTTAAGTTAGGTAATTTACATTAAGTTAGGTTAGGTTGGGTTAGGTTAGGTTGGGTAAGTTAGGTTAGGTTAGGTTAAGTTAGGATAGGTTGGGTTATTTTAGGATAGGTTGGGTTATTTTAGGTTAGTTAATTAAGTTAGGATAGATTAGGTTAGATATATATTTTAACAGAAGTGCGAGTTTGATATGAAAAGCTGAACTAGTTACATTTTGGAGAGAAATTTTATGCCTGAAGATGTCTTAGAGAACAACATTGATGTCTTTGAGAACAACTTTGATGAACGAAGATGTCTTAGAAAGCTTCTCTGATGAACGAAAGGTTACTTAGAGAATAACTTTTAATGACTGTATTTAACTTTTTTTTGATGGCTCTGAGGACAGCTTTGTTGAACGAGGTTGTCTCAGAAGGCTTCTCTGAATAACGAAGGTGACTTAGAGATTAACTTTGATGACTTAAATATTACCTTTGATGACTCTGAGAATAACTTTGATGAAGCCTAGCACTATTATCTGGTGCCCAGCGCATGCTAGGCTTGTGTGGGAAAATTTGTCATTTCACATCTGGTGCTCAGCGCGGTGCTAAGAAGTATATAGGGAAAAGGAAACTTTTCACACTGTGCATGGGGGTACAACCACTGCAAATTACCTCAAACTCATTATCACCCAGCAAAAATCAGCCCATCAACACCTAGCAAAAATCTGCTATCAGAACAAAAACAAACTCTGTTTTCAGACAACACACAGCCCCTCTGTTTAAATTCCTAAACATGCTAAACATAAACCCACACCACACGTTCTCTTGTGCTATTTATATGTACAAAACCTTGTTCCTATATGCATATCCTGATCTGAAACTCTTCCTTGACATATGTAATTGAACCCATAATCATTACACCAGAAATAAATATATATTTTGTAGTTAATAAATATTTATAAATAGATAGTTTGACTATATATATTGTCAAACTAAATCTGTGTAAATACTCTATGGGAATAAAGGTACCTAGATAGGCCTTATTCAAAAGTAAAACAAAAAGTACCTAATTTCACCCTCATAGTTTCCTACCTAGTGCTTCAAACTCATACTGTATCTTGTGCTACCCACTCCCTCAATATATGTGCCTAAGCCATACAACTTCACCATTGTAATTCCTGCTATCATCTTCCATTTCTTTCTTACAATTAATTTCTTTATTATGCACCCCATACCCATCCCATTGGCGGTGGTGTAACACTATGTTATGTTAGTGACTTTACAAAAATATAAAAACATCAATGGCGTGCACTCTCAAATGCAATGTTCCTTCTTGTATATAAAAAATAAATAAATAAATAAATAAATAAATAAATAAATAAATAAATAAATAAATAAATTATGGAAGAAGTATGTTTAAATATTTAGGTCTTGTTGCTAGTACACATATATAATATAACCCAACATCTTGGTATGGGACTAAATACTAAATATTTAAGATAAATATTTCCATGTAAATAACTCTTTCAGCAGAAATGAAACGTAATATTTAGAGTAGAACACAGAAGAGGAAGAGAGCTGCAGAGGAGAAGGAGAAAATAGGAAAACTTCCCAAATTAACATGGTGGCTCAACACAGGTGCAACGACAGCCACTTATACCATTCCTTCAGATATAGCATCCATATCAGCATTGTGATGTGTTGAGATAATGCAGTTGCTACCCCGGCAGGTGGTGTGTGCCTCACGTCTTTTAAAGAAAAAAAAAGGTGAAACAAGTTTAAATAAAACTACTTACGTCCTTGGCAGTGTGAATAGTTGCAGGTAAAACAATAAGTATGAGCAATTAAACTGTTTACTTATTAATAATAATAAATTCAAATAACAATGAACCTGAAAACTTGGCTTTACACAATAACTAGCAAAGAAAATGAACATAAGAATTACGTTACTCTACACAAAAAGGGTGACTATACACTATGTACAAATGTATATAGTTCTGCTGCATGTCTTCCATCATGTGTCATAGCAGACCACATCGAATGAGGGAAGACGTGTGACCCAAGAGAGAGAGCACCAGGAGTTGTCTACTGCTGGGTCGCTGGCCGTCGCGTATATACCCTGGTGGGTGATGTCATGATAGCGGATAGCAGGAGTTGAATGGTCAACTGGCAGAATAAGGGTTGTCAACAGGTGCTAGACAAGCAGCCAGCGAGCACCTGGCGTGTGTGTGGGAACTCTGGCAGGGCAGGGGAGAGTCAGTGGTGGAGAGCTCCATGGTGTCTGGCTGGAGGTTGGAATGAAGTTACGCAGCATGATGGTGTTGAAGATGGTAGCAAGAGGCATATCTACTGTTATGCAGGGGTATAATGTAACAGCTCATCACCGAAGCCTCTTCCTATCACCTGAGATGCTGATGCGGATAGGAGATTGAAAGCGGGAGGTTTCACTTCATGGACTCGGGAGAGTGCGTCAGCGACAACGTTGTCCAAGCCTTTGATGAGAAAGATGTTGATTTTGTAATTATGCAGGTACAAGGCCCAGCGAAGTAAGCGTTGGTTAGAGAACTGGGCTTGCTGCAAGAAGCGAAGAGGATTCTGATCTCTGAGTAGATGGTGATGGGTTGATATCCTTGAATGTAAGGTTAGTAATGTTGTAAGCATAGGATGATGGTGAGTAGCTCCTTTTCGACTGTACTGTAATTACGTTGGTGCGGTTTCAGCTTGTAGCTGTAGTAGCTGACTGGCAGGATCTCTTCTCCCTGTTGCATCAGGATTCCCCCAATGCCGGTGCTGCTGGCATCAACATTGAGGACGAGGGGGTTTCTTCACATCTGGTGAGGCGAGAATGGGATTAGTACAGAGTAATGTCTTTAGCTGCTCAAAAACAATAGTTTGTGAATTGGTCGAAATGTACTTCTGCTTAGGGCTGGTAAGGTTGGTGACAGGTGTAGCCACCGAACTGAAATTCTTGCAAAAACGACGATAGAAAGATGCTGAGCTTAGTAAACTCATGAGCTTCTTTGGTGAAGTAGCCAGAGGGTATTTTTGAATTGATTGCAGGTGAACGCCAAGAGGTGCTATGCTTCCACTTGGTATGACCAAGATAGCATACTTTACCTTTGGAAAAAGTGGACTTGCCCAAATTAACTGTGAGGCCGGCCTGGAGAAGCTTGAAGAACAACCGTTGTAGCTGGAGTAAGTGGTCGTTCCAGGTGTTGGTTGCTACAACGATGTCATCCAGGTAGGCGCAGGTACCGTCAAGGTCTTGGATGACGAAGTTGACAGCTTGCTGGAAGGTAGCTGGGGCTTTGCAGAGTCCAAAAGGCAGTCGCTCATATCTAAAGAGGCCAAAAAGAGTGGTGAGAGCAGAGATGTCTTTAACACACTCTGTAAGACTACTCTGATAAAATCCCTTTAAGAGGTCTATTTGTGAGAGATACTTGGCGTTCACCATGGCATCAAGAATATTGTCGATGCGAGGCCAGGGATAGGAATCCTTGATGGTGACGGTATTCAATTTCCTTGTAATCGGTACAGTCTTACTGTACCATGTGGCTTTGGCACCAATATAAAGGGTGAGGCTCAAGGGGACTCACAAAATGTGGCCAGTTCATTTTGGAGGAGGTACTGTACTTCGACGAACATGGCTTCCCTCTTCTGTGAACTGATGTAGTAGTATGGTTGATCGATGCCAAACGATTGGCATCGTTTCGCGAAGTAACTAGATGTCGTGGCGCACTACAGTACATTCTTGTGGAGTGTCTTTGAACAAGACTCAATGAGCAGAGAATAGTTGGATGAGAGGAGCACTGTTATTAGACTCCTGTAAATATTTAGGAAGATCGTTCATAATTTCACAATTAGAGATCACTGGGTTAGAATCACTGCTGTCTGGAGGAGAAGTATGGTAGGTATCACTGTGGGTATATGTATCCGTGAAGGCAGATACGGACATCAATACAGTTCGAGGATTACCTTGCTATTGCTTGAAAAGGTTGATATGGCAGAGTTGTGTCTTACGTCGCCGATCTGGAGTCTAGAATGTAGTTAAGGCTGTTCCAGCGTTCTTTGATGTGATATGGACCTGAAAATTTACTCGAGAAGGGAGAGCTTGGGATAGGAAAGTATGCCAAAACCAGGTCTCCTAGATTGAATTTCCTTACTTTAGTCTTTTGATCAAAATGTGCTTTCATTTTATTCTGAGATGTTGATAAGTTAAAACTGGCAAATTGATATACTCTTTCAAGGGCGCGTCTCAAGTTTTTAAGAAACTAAGACACATTAAGAGAATCACTGAAGGTGTTAGTTGTTAAGGAATCCTTGAATGCTTTAAGGGCGGTACAGCTCTTTTGACCGTAGAGCACCTCATAAGGAGATACTCAAAGGGACTCATTAGAAAAACTTCTGAAAATACACATGATAAGGTCTAGTTGCTTATCCCAATCCTTCTCTGTACTAATGCAAAGCTTTCTTTAAAGTGACTTGAGAGCTTGATGACTGCGATCTAGAGATCCCTGTGAAGCAGGATGATAGGGGATAGACAATACTTGAGCGATGTTGAACTCTTTTTAGGGTTTTCTTAAATAACTCACTAGTGAAGTTTGTGCCACAATCGTTCTGGATCTCCTTAGGAAATCCGTACTGGGAGAAGATCTTCAAGAGGTGCTTAACTACTGTAGCAACTGTGATGTTCTTGATGGGGAACTGCTATAGGGAACCTGGTGGTAGGACACATGATAGTAATGAAGTAGAGGTTGCTGGAATTGGTTCGTGGTAGAGGGAGACCCTACACACTCGATTATGAGTTTGGAGAACGGCTCTGAAGGCACAGGAATAGGAATCAGTGGTGCCTTAGGGATATGAGCATTGATACGAGCATTTGATATGAGCATTTGCTTACTTGCCATTTGACATGTATGGCAGGTATTCACGAAGGTCCTCACATCTCGTGCCATGCCTGGCCAATAATAGTCCTTTAATAAGGCATGGTATGTTTTGTTGATGCCATAATGTGACATCGGGCCATGGGCCAAATCAATAAATAACCATTGAAACCATTGAATAAATAAAATAACCATTGAAACGAACAAATGATTATGAAACAATGATTGACGAAACACAAAAGACAAGCAGAAATATTTATGGAAGTTAGGTCATGTCTGGTTGGGTGAGTTGGACTAGGTAAGTTAGTTATGTTAGTTTGGGTAAGTTAGGTTATGTAAGTTACGTTAAGTAATTTACGTTAAGTTAGGATAGGTTAGGTTAGTTAAGTTAGGTTATGTTGGGGTAGGTTAGGTAAGTTAAGTTAGGTTAGGTAATTTCCTTTAAGTTAGGTTAGATTAGATTAGGTTAAGTTAGGGTATCTTGAGAGGATTTCGGGGCTTTAGTGTTCCGCGGTCCGGTCCTCGACCAGGCCTCCACCCCCATTTTACTGCTAGGTAACAGGGGCATAGGATGAAAGAAACTCTGCCCATTGTTTCTCGCCGGCGCCTGGGATCGAACCCAGGACCACAGGATCACAAGTCCAGCGTGCTGTCCGCTCGGCCGACCGGCTCCCAGGTTAGGTTAAGTTAGGTTAGATTAAGTTAGGATAGGCAAGGTTATATAAGTTAACTTGGGTTAGGCTGGATTAGGTTAGCCTCCCAGGTTAGGTTAAGTTAGGATAGGCAAGGTTATGTAAGTTAAATTAGGTTAGGTTGGATTAGGTTAGGTTAGGTAAGTTAGATTAGGTTAGGTTATGCAAGTTAAGTTAGGTTAGGTTAAGTTAGGTTAGGTTAGGTTAGGTTAGGTTAGTTTAGTTAGGATAGGTAAGTTAGGTTAGGTCAGGTTAGTTAAGTTAGGATAGGTAAGTTAGGTTAAGTTTGGTTAGGTAAGTTAGATTAGGTTATGTAAGTTAGGGTAGGTTATGCAAGTTAAGTTAGGTTAGGTTAAGTTAGGTAATTTACATTAAGTTAGGTTAGGTTGGGTTAGGTTGGGTAAGTTAGGTTAGGTTAGGTTAAGTTAGGATAGGTTGGGTTATTTTAGGATAGGTTGGGTTATTTTAGGTTAGTTAATTAAGTTAGGATAGATTAGGTTAGATATATATTTTAACAGAAGTGCGAGTTTGATATGAAAAGCTGAACTAGTTACATTTTGGAGAGAAATTTTATGCCTGAAGATGTCTTAGAGAACAACATTGATGTCTTTGAGAACAACTTTGATGAACGAAGATGTCTTAGAAAGCTTCTCTGATGAACGAAAGGTTACTTAGAGAATAACTTTTAATGACTGTATTTAACTTTTTTTTGATGGCTCTGAGGACAGCTTTGTTGAACGAGGTTGTCTCAGAAGGCTTCTCTGAATAACGAAGGTGACTTAGAGATTAACTTTGATGACTTAAATATTACCTTTGATGACTCTGAGAATAACTTTGATGAAGCCTAGCACTATTATCTGGTGCCCAGCGCATGCTAGGCTTGTGTGGGAAAATTTGTCATTTCACATCTGGTGCTCAGCGCGGTGCTAAGAAGTATATAGGGAAAAGGAAACTTTTCACACTGTGCATGGGGGTACAACCACTGCAAATTACCTCAAACTCATTATCACCCAGCAAAAATCAGCCCATCAACACCTAGCAAAAATCTGCTATCAGAACAAAAACAAACTCTGTTTTCAGCTAACACACAGTCCCTCTGTTTAAATTCCTAAACATGCTAAACATAAACCCACACCACACATTCTCTTGTGCAATTTATATGTACAAAACCCTGTTCCTAAATGCGTATCCTGATCTGAAACTCCTCCTTGACATATGTAATTGAACCCATAATCATTACACCAGAAATAAATATATATTTTGTAGTTAATAAATATTTATAAATAGATAGTTTGACTATATGTATTGTCAAACTAAATCTGTGTAAATACTCTATGGGAATAAAGGGACCTAGATAGGTCTTATTCAAAAGTAAAACAAAAAGTACCTAATTTCACCCTCATAGTTTCCTACCTAGTGCTTCAAACTCATACTGTATCTTGTGCTACCCACTCACCCAATATATGTGCCTAAGCCATACAACTTCACCATTGTAATTCCTGCTATCATCTTCCATTTCTTTCTTACAATTAATTTCTTTATTATGCACCCCATACCCATCCCATTGGCGGTGGTGTAACACTATGTTATGTTAGTGACTTTACAAAAATATAAAAACATCAATGGCGTGCACTCTCAAATGCAATGTTCCTTCTTGTATATAAAAAATAAATAAATAAATAAATAAATAAATAAATAAATAAATTATGGAAGAAGTATGTTTAAATATTTAGGTCTTGTTGCTAGTACACATATATAATATAACCCTACATCTTGGTGTGGGACTAAATACTAAATATTTAAGATAAATATTTCCATGTAAATAACTCTTTCAGCAGAAATGAAACGTAATATTTAGAGTAGAACACAGAAGAGGAAGAGAGCTGCAGAGGAGAAGGAGAAAATAGGAAAACTTCCCAAATTAACATGGTGGCTCAACACAGGTGCAACGACAGCCACTTATACCATTCCTTCAGATATAGCATCCATATCAGCATTGTGATGTGTTGAGATAGTGCAGTTGCTACCCCGGCAGGTGGTGTGTGCCTCACGTCTTTTAAAGAAAAAAAAAGGTGAAACAAGTTTAAATAAAACTACTTACGTCCTTGGCAGTGTGAATAGTTGCAGGTAAAACAATAAGTATGAGCAATTAAACTGTTTACTTATTAATAATAATAAATTCAAATAACAATGAACCTGAAAACTTGGCTTTACACAATAACTAGCAAAGAAAATGAACATAAGAATTACGTTACTCTACACAAAAAGGGTGACTATACACTATGTACAAATGTATATAGTTCTGCTGCATGTCTTCCATCATGTGTCATAGCAGACCACATCGAATGAGGGAAGACGTGTGACCCAAGAGAGAGAGCACCAGGAGTTGTCTACTGCTGGGTCGCTGGCCGTCGCGTATAT
Organism: Procambarus clarkii; assembly: GCF_040958095.1. Taxonomy (NCBI): domain Eukaryota; kingdom Metazoa; phylum Arthropoda; class Malacostraca; order Decapoda; family Cambaridae; genus Procambarus; species Procambarus clarkii. The sequence goes on from NC_091168.1 coordinate 13,443,807, forward strand.
ACCCTGGTGGGTGATGTCATGATAGCGGATAGCAGGAGTTGAATGGTCAACTGGCAGAATAAGGGTTGTCAACAGGTGCTAGACAAGCAGCCAGCGAGCACCTGGCGTGTGTGTGGGAACTCTGGCAGGGCAGGGGAGAGTCAGTGGTGGAGAGCTCCATGGTGTCTGGCTGGAGGTTGGAATGAAGTTACGCAGCATGATGGTGTTGAAGATGGTAGCAAGAGGCATATCTACTGTTATGCAGGGGTATAATGTAACAGCTCATCACCGAAGCCTCTTCCTATCACCTGAGATGCTGATGCGGATAGGAGATTGAAAGCGGGAGGTTTCACTTCATGGACTCGGGAGAGTGCGTCAGCGACAACGTTGTCCAAGCCTTTGATGAGAAAGATGTTGATTTTGTAATTATGCAGGTACAAGGCCCAGCGAAGTAAGCGTTAGTTAGAGAACTGGGCTTGCTGCAAGAAGCGAAGAGGATTCCGATCTCTGAGTAGATGGTGATGGGCTGATATCCTTGAATGTAAGGTTAGTAATGTTGTAAGCATAGGATGATGGTGAGTAGCTCCTTTTCGACTGTACTGTAATTACGTTGGTGCGGTTTCAGCTTGTAGCTGTAGTAGCTGACTGGCAGGATCTCTTCTCCCTGTTGCATCAGGATTCCCCCAATGCCGGTGCTGCTGGCATCAACATTGAGGACGAGGGGGTTTCTTCACATCTGGTGAGGCGAGAATGGGATTAGTACAGAGTAATGTCTTTAGCTGCTCAAAAACAATAGTTTGTGAATTGGTCGAAATGTACTTCTGCTTAGGGCTGGTAAGGTTGATGACAGGTGTAACCACCGAACTGAAATTCTTGCAAAAACGACGATAGTAAGATGCTGAGCTTAGTAAACTCATGAGCTTCTTTGGTGAAGTAGCCAGAGGGTATTTTTGAATTGATTGCAGGTGAACGCCAAGAGGTGCTATGCTTCCACTTGGTATGACCAAGATAGCATACTTTACCTTTGGAAAAAGTGGACTTGCCCAAATTAACTGTGAGGCCGGCCTGGAGAAGCTTGAAGAACAACCGTTGTAGCTGGAGTAAGTGGTCGTTCCAGGTGTTGGTTGCTACAACGATGTCATCCAGGTAGGCGCAGGTACCGTCAAGGTCTTGGATGACGAAGTTGACAGCTTGCTGGAAGGTAGCTGGGGCTTTGCAGAGTCCAAAAGGCAGTCGCTCATATCTAAAGAGGCCAAAAAGAGTGGTGAGAGCAGAGATGTCTTTAACACGCTCTGTAAGACTACTCTGATAAAATCCCTTTAAGAGGTCTATTTGTGAGAGATACTTGGCGTTCACCATGGCATCAAGAATATTGTCGATGCGAGGCCAGGGATAGGAATCCTTGATGGTGACGGTATTCAATTTCCTTGTAATCGGTACAGTCTTACTGTACCATGTGGCTTTGGCACCAATATAAAGGGTGAGGCTCAAGGGGACTCACAAAATGTGGCCAGTTCATTTTGGAGGAGGTACTGTACTTCGACGAACATGGCTTCCCTCTTCTGTGAACTGATGTAGTAGTATGGTTGATCGATGCCAAACGATTGGCATCGTTTCGCGAAGTAACTAGATGTCGTGGCGCACTACAGTACATTCTTGTGGAGTGTCTTTGAACAAGACTCAATGAGCAGAGAATAGTTGGATGAGAGAAGCACTGTTATTAGACTCCTGTAAATATTTAGGAAGATCGTTCATAATTTCACAATTAGAGATCACTGGGTTAGAATCACTGCTGTCTGGAGGAGAAGTATGGTAGGTATCACTGTGGGTATATGTATCCGTGAAGGCAGATACGGACATCAATACAGTTCGAGGATTACCTTGCTATTGCTTGAAAAGGTTGATATGGCAGAGTTGTGTCTTACGTCGCCGATCTGGAGTCTAGAATGTAGTTAAGGCTGTTCCAGCGTTCTTTGATGTGATATGGACCTGAAAATTTACTCGAGAAGGGAGAGCTTGGGATAGGAAAGTATGCCAAAACCAAGTCTCCTAGATTGAATTTCCTTACTTTAGTCTTTTGATCAAAATGTGCTTTCATTTTATTCTGAGATGTTGATAAGTTAAAACTGGCAAATTGATATACTCTTTCAAGGGCGCGTCTCAAGTTTTTAAGAAACTAAGACACATTAAGAGAATCACTGAAGGTGTTAGTTGTTAAGGAATCCTTGAATGCTTTAAGGGCGGTACAGCTCTTTTGACCGTAGAGCACCTCATAAGGAGATACTCAAAGGGACTCATTAGAAAAACTTCTGAAAATACACATGATAAGGTCTAGTTGCTTATCCCAATCCTTCTCTGTACTAATGCAAAGCTTTCTTTAAAGTGACTTGAGAGCTTGATGACTGCGATCTAGAGATCCCTGTGAAGCAGGATGATAGGGGATAGACAATACTTGAGCGATGTTGAACTCTTTTTAGGGTTTTCTTAAATAACTCACTAGTGAAGTTTGTGCCACAATCGTTCTGGATCTCCTTAGGAAATCCGTACTGGGAGAAGATCTTCAAGAGGTGCTTAACTACTGTAGCAACTGTGATGTTCTTGATGGGGAACTGCTATAGGGAACCTGGTGGTAGGACACATGATAGTAATGAAGTAGAGGTTGCTGGAATTGGTTCGTGGTAGAGGGAGGCCCTACACACTCGATTATGAGTTTGGAGAACGGCTCTGAAGGCACAGGAATAGGAATCAGTGGTGCCTTAGGGATATGAGCATTGATACGAGCATTTGATATGAGCATTTGCTTACTTGCCATTTGACATGTATGGCAGGTATTCACGAAGGTCCTCACATCTCGTGCCATGCCTGGCCAATAATAGTCCTTTAATAAGGCATGGTATGTTTTGTTGATGCCATAATGTGACATCGGGCCATGGGCCAAATCAATTATATCTTTATGTAATGATGTGGGAACAACCAACTGATCAACATTAGCCCAATCATTCTCTGCCTTTAATTTACTGGTTCTGAATATGCGATATAAAATTTGATTATCATTAAAAAAATAACTAGGGATGGAATCAGTCTTAGTTTCAGCATGAAACAACAAGGAAATTTATGAAATGTCAGCTTGCTGTAACTTACAGAACTCCAGCAGGTTGAGATTCCGTGAGAGGTTTTGTGGATCTTGATGGACAGCTTGTGCTACTGGTGGTGGTTGAGCAGCTTGCAGACGAATAGTCACTAGGACAGGCTGGGAGATATCCTCTATTTTGTCGGTCACTGGTACCTCTTCTGCAGCATGCTTCATCACAGGGTCTTTCTCTGTAGTAGAATCACATGCCTGTGGTTTGTCACAGATGGTTTGGTTCATAGTGTCTTGATGTTCAGCCAAGTCGTTGCCCAGGAGAAGTTGAATACCTGGCATGGGGAAAGGTGGTTCTCCCATATGGCGTCTTGGACTTTTCCATGTACGAAAGAACAATCCAGGTGGACTCTAGCGAGAGGGTATGGATTGAGATCAGTGATGAGGACGGTTTCTCTAGTGTACATGACCTTAGGTGCAGCGGCTTCCAGAAGAATGCTTTGGAGAGCAGCTGTGTCCCTCAAGATGTTCACTTTGACCTTTTCCTTAGAATCTCCACCGTTTACAGAGACAGTTCCTGGGTACACGTGTCTGTGGAATAGGAAAAGATCAGAATCTGGAATATGGGAATGTATAACAGGTTTATGAGGTTGGGAGGTTGAGCTTTAGGCTTATGTGAATCGTTGCTAGTTTTGCAATGAGGGTTAGAACACTTTTCAATCATGTATCCCTATTCTTTACAATATCGACAGTAGAGTGTGTAGTTAATATCAGCAGGTCTTACTTTAGCAGGACTGGAACTCTGCTAAAACCAAGTAAATTTCAATAAACGAAGATGGTTTACTGGAATAAGTAAAGTCCAACCTGGTCTCGCACAAGACAGCACATATATACCAGTCTCCGTGGTGTAGTGGTAAGACACTCGCCTGGCGTTCCGCGAGCGCTTTGTCATGGGTTCGTATCCTGGCTGGGGAGGATTTACTGGGCGCAAATCCTTAACTGTAGCCTCTGTTTAACTCAACAGTAAAATGTGTACTTGGTTGTAACAACGATTCTTCGTGGCGGGGATCGTATTCCAGGGACCTGCCCGAAACGCTCCTAAGTGTACTAGTGGCTGTACAAGAATGTAATAGCTCTTCTATATATCTCAAAAAAAAAATATATATATATGACTTATTGCTTATAGTCAATATTTTGCTTATGAATTAGTACATATATGGTAAATTCCCAATTATAGTTTTTCAAGGCCCAAACTCTTCCTCACTTACCAATTTACGTCTCAATGTACCCGTCCATCGCCGTAGACAACAGAATAGTCTTGATTGGTTCAATTATAATGAAAATTGTAGTTTTCAGGTCCCACATGGGTTTTGAAATTTACCTACTATTGTCCATGCTCTTAGAATATTACAGATCAGCTACATCCTATTGAAGGCTCGTAGTTTTGTTTTGAGAAATATTAGTTGTTGTTAGTAAATTATAATAAGCACTATAATTTATTACATAAAATAAAAGTGCTTCACCAACCAACATTATATACACTAGTTTATGCTTTAAAAATCTGTAAAGAATGTATTGTAGGAACGTCAACAGAAAACGATGTTAACATGGAATGTCTTTGTGGTAAACTACTGCAAACAGGATGGTATGGTGGATACTACCTACTGTAGGATGGGTATAGGGTCCATTACCACCTGTTATTAGGGTAAGGGGTCCATTCAACTTGTTGGATGGGTTTCGGCCCAACAACTGCCCATAGGATGGATTTGGGGACTACTATCATCTACAGGATGAGTATGGGGTCCACTACTGCCCACTGAATTGGTATATTCAAATTCAAATTCAAAATTCAAATGTTTATTCAGGTAAAGTACATACATACAAGGTGTGATACAAACATTGATGGATTTATAGATAGAGCTAGTACATACAATGCCTAAAGCCACTATTACGCAAAGCGTTTCGGGCAGAAAAAACACTAAAGAATAAAACTTAATACTAATTGAGATTAAAGTATAAATTGTGTTGAGAAAAAATAAAAATAAAAAAGGGGGGAACATGGCAGAAAAATAGCAAATATACAATTTGGTCGACAAACAGCATTGCTTAAAATAACAGACATGGGTTGACATTTAAGGGGTAAGGTAGGTTACAGGGAGTTAATTAGGTAGCGCTTAGTTTTTATCTTAAACTGGTTGGGAGAGGTACAGTATTTAACATGATTAGAAAGGACATTCCACATTCTGGGTCCCTTGATTTGTAGAGTTTTTCTAGTTTGATTAAGTCGTACTCATGGAATATCAAATAAGTATTTGCTTCTGGTGTGGTGCTCATGGGTTCTGTTACAACCTTCTAAGAAGCTTTTAAGGTCAGGATTGACATTACAGTTCAGCGTTTTATATATACATATGACAATGTCAGACCACGGAGGAAAATGAAACAGGAGTTTCCTTAAGTACTTTCGTATATTAAATACATCTTCAGAAGGAATCTGAATCATTCCTTCTGAAGATGTATTTAATATACGAAAGTACTTAAGGAAACTCCTGTTTCATTTTCCTCCGTGGTCTGACATTGTCACATTCTTAATCACGTGTTTATTTTCGTGATATACACACACACACACACATATATATATATATATATATATATATATATATATATATATATATATATATATATATATATATATATATATATATATGCGAACAAGCCTGAATGGTCCCCAGGACAATATGCAACTGAAAACTCACACCCCAGAAGTGACTCGAACCCATACTCCCAGAAGCAACGCAACTGGTATGTACAAGACGCCTTAATCCACTTGACCATCACGACCGGACAAAATGAGGTGATAGCCGAGGCTATTTGAACCACCCCACCGCCGGCACTCGGATAGTAATCTTGGGCATAGCATTTTACCAAATCACCTCATTCTTTGGGGCACACGTGAGGAACACAAATGCGAACAAGCCTGAATGGTCCCCAGGACAATATGCAACTGAAAACTCACACCCCAGAAGTGACTCGAACCCATACTCCCAGAAGCAACGCAACTGGTATGTACAAGACGCCTTAATCCACTTGACCATCACGACCGGACAAAATGAGGTGATAGCCGAGGCTATTTGAACCACCCCACCGCCGGCACTCGGATAGTAATCTTGGGCATAGCATTTTACCAAATCACCTCATTCTTTGGGGCACACGTGAGGAACACAAATGCGAACAAGCCTGAATGGTCCCCAGGACAATATGCAACTGAAAACTCACACCCCAGAAGTGACTCGAACCCATACTCCCAGAAGCAACGCAACTGGTATGTACACGACGCCTTAATCCACTTGACCATCACGACCGGACAAAATGAGGTGATAGCCGAGGCTATTTGAACCACCCCACCGCCGGCACTCGGATAGTAATCTTGGGCATAGCATTTTACCAAATCACCTCATTCTTTGGGGCACACGTGAGGAACACAAATGCGAACAAGCCTGAATGGTCCCCAGGACAATATGCAACTGAAAACTCACACCCCAGAAGTGACTCGAACCCATACTCCCAGAAGCAACGCAACTGGTATGTACAAGACGCCTTAATCCACTTGACCATCACGACCGGACAAAATGAGGTGATAGCCGAGGCTATTTGAACCACCCCACCGCCGGCACTCGGATAGTAATCTTGGGCATAGCATTTTACCAAATCACCTCATTCTTTGGGGCACACGTAAGGAACACAAATGCGAACAAGCCTGAATGGTCCCCAGGACAATATGCAACTGAAAACTCTATGCTATGCCCAAGATTACTATCCGAGTGCCGGCAGTGGGGTGGTTCAAATAGCCTCGGCTATCACCTCATTTTGTCCGGTCGTGATGGTCAAGTGGATTAAGGCGTCTTGTACATACCAGTTGCGTTGCTTCTGGGAGTATGGGTTCGAGTCACTTCTGGGGTGTGAGTTTTCAGTTGCATATTGTCCTGGGGACCATTCAGGCTTGTTCGCATTTGTGTTCCTCACGTGTGCCCCAAAGAATGAGGTGATTTGGTAAAATGCTATGCCCAAGATTACTATCCGAGTGCCGGCGGTGGGGTGGTTCAAATAGCCTCGGCTATCACCTCATTTTGTCCGGTCGTGATGGTCAAGTGGATTAAGGCGTCTTGTACATACCAGTTGCGTTGCTTCTGGGAGTATGGGTTCGAGTCACTTCTGGGGTGTGAGTTTTCAGTTGCATATTGTCCTGGGGACCATTCAGGCTTGTTCGCATTTGTGTTCCTCACGTGTGCCCCAAAGAATGAGGTGATTTGGTAAAATGCTATGCCCAAGATTACTATCCGAGTGCCGGCGGTGGGGTGGTTCAAGTAGCCTCGGCTATCACCTCATTTTGTCCGGTCGTGATGGTCAAGTGGATTAAGGCGTCGTGTACATACCAGTTGCGTTGCTTCTGGGAGTATGGGTTCGAGTCACTTCTGGGGTGTGAGTTTTCAGTTGCATATTGTCCTGGGGACCATTCAGGCTTGTTCGCATTTGTGTTCCTCACGTGTGCCCCAAAGAATGAGGTGATTTGGTAAAATGCTATGCCCAAGATTACTATCCGAGTGCCGGCGGTGGGGTGGTTCAAATAGCCTCGGCTATCACCTCATTTTGTCCGGTCGTGATGGTCAAGTGGATTAAGGCGTCTTGTACATACCAGTTGCGTTGCTTCTGGGAGTATGGGTTCGAGTCACTTCTGGGGTGTGAGTTTTCAGTTATATATATATATATATATATATATATATATATATATATATATATATATATATATATATATATATATATATATATATAAATATATATATATATATATATATATATATATATATATATATATATATATATATATAAATATATATATATATATATATATATATATATATATAAATATATATATATATATGTATATATATATATATATATATATATATATGTCGTACCTAGTAGCCAGAACTCACTTCTCAGCCTACTATTCAAGGCCCGATTTGCCTAATAAGCCAAGTTTTCCTGAATTAATATATTTACTATAATTTTTTTCTTATGAAATGATAAAGCAACCCTTTTCTCTATGTATGAGGTCAATTTTTTTTTATTGGAGTTAAAATTAACGTAGATATATGACCGAACCTAACCAACCCTACCTAACGTAACCTAACCTATATTTATAGGTAAGGTTAGGTTAGGTAGCCAAAAAAAGCTAGGTTAGGTTAGGTTAGGTAGGTTAGGTAGATGAAAAAACATTAATTCATGAAAACTTGGCTTATTAGGCAAATCGGGCCTTGAATAGTAGGCTGAGAAGTGCGTTCTGGCTATTAGGTACGACATATATATATATATATATATATATATATATATATATATATATATATATATATATATATATATATATATATATATATTATTAAATATGACCGAAAAAGTAAGATTAATAATTCTAACACGAATTTTCTCAATCTTTCGTACATTTCTTTTCACTGTTGGAGGTAAATCAAAAATCAATTCTCCAAAATTCATTTTTATTTCTAGTCTGACGCGACACGAGCGCGTTTCGTAAAACTTATTACATTTTCAAAGACTTTAGTATACAAATACACAACTGAATAGAACTTACGCATCTCCGATTTTGTTTATATCTACATTTGAGTGAGGTGGATGGGGTGAGGTGGCATTAATAGGGTATTAATTTCATCAACACAAGACAGAACAAGAGGTGGCATTATTAGGGTATTAATTTCATCAACACAAGACAGAACACGAAACAATGGGTATTGAATAGAAGTGATTGTAGAAAGCCTATTGGTCCATATTTCTTGATGCTTCTATATTGGAGCGGAGTCTTGAGGTGGGTAGAATATAGTTGTGCATTAATTGGCTGTTGATTGCTGGTGTTGACTTCTTGATGTGTAGTGCCTCGCAAACGTCAAGCCGCCTGCTATCGCTGTATCTATCGATGATTTCTGTGTTGTTTACTAGGATTTCTCTGGCGATGGTTTGGTTGTGGGAATTGATTATATGTTCCTTAATGGAGCCCTGTTGCTTATGCATCGTTAAACGCCTGGAAAGAAATGTTGTTGTCTTGCCTATATACTGGTTTTTTTTTGGAGCTTACAGTCCCCAAGTGGGCATTTGAAGGCATAGACGACGTTGGTCTCTTTTAAAGCGTTCTGTTTTGTGTCTGGAGAGTTTCTCATGAGTAGGCTGGCCGTTTTTCTGGTTTTATAGTAAATCGTCAGTTGTATCCTCTGATTTTTGTCTGTAGGGATAACGTTTCTATTAACAATATCTTTCAGTTATAATATTATGTTAATAATATTAACAATATTAGGCCCGATTTGCCTAATAAGCCAAGTTTTTATGAATTAATTGTTTTTCGGCTACCTAACCTAACCTAACCTAACTTTTTCGGCTACCTAACCTAACCTAACCTATAAAGATAGGTTAGGTTAGGTTAGGTAGGGTTGGTTAGGTTCGGTCATATATCTTTGTTAATTTTAACTCCAATAAATAAAAATTGACCTCATACATAATTAAATGGGTAGCTTTATCATTTCATAAGAAAAAAATTATAGAAAATATATTAATTCAGGAAAACTTGGCTTATTAGGCAAATCGGGCCTTGCATAGTAGTCTGAGAAGTGCGTTCTGGCTACTAGGTACGACATATATATATATATATATATATATATATATATATATATATATATATATATATATATATATATATATATATATATATATATATATGTGAGAGGAAGTGCAGAGACTTAATATCTAACATATTCAGAGATTTGAGTAGGGGTACCGAGTGATGTCTGGGGCCGGAGTTGGATATTGTCCTAATAGCAGCTTTGTGTTGAGCAGTTAGAGGACGTAAATGATTTTGGGTAGTAGAACCCCAAGCACAAATACCATAGTTGAGATAAGGATAGATGAGGGAGTAATAGAGCGTCATATGTACAGCGTAATATGTTCCTCTTCCGCCCAAAGGATGTGTGTGGCGTCCACTATACAGCCCACAAGATGGGTATAAGGTCCACTACTGCCCACAGGATGGGTATGAGGTCCACTACTGCCCACAGGATGGGTATGAGGTCCACTACTGCCCACAGGATGGGTATGGAGGCCACGTCCATCCACAGGATGGATATATGCTCCACTACCGCCCACAAAATGAGTATGAGGTCCGCTACCGCCCACATGATGGGTATTGGCTCGACAACCACTCACAGGATGGGCATGGGGGACCTCTACCACCCACAGAATGGCTATGGGGTACACTACTGCCGACAGGATTAGTATGGGGGCACTACCGCCTACAGGATGGGTATTGGGTCCACTACTGCCTACAGGATGGCTATGGGGTCACTGCCACCCACCGGGTGGGTATGGGGTCCACTTCTGCCCACAGGATGGGTATGGGATCCACTACCACCCACAGGGTGGGTATGAGGTCCACTACTGCCCACATGATGTGTATTGGGTCGACAACTACTCGCAGGATGGGTATGGGGGGGGCCACTTCCGCCCACAAGATGTGTATGGGGTCACTAGCACCCCACAGGATGGGTATGGGGTCCACTACTGCCTACAGAATGGCTATGGGGGGTCACTACCCCCCACAGGATAAGTATGGGGTTCACTTCCACCCGTAGGATGGGCAAGGAGTCCACTACCACCAACAGAATGAGTATATTGGGTCCACTACTGCCCACAGGATGGGTATGGGATTTATAATTATAATAAGCACTATTAGTTTATTAAGTTTATTATTACTTATTATGTTTATTATTACTACTTAATTATTATCAAATCAAATCAAATGTTTATTCAGGTAAAAGTACATACATAGAGGATTAGTTACAAACATAATGTTGGATTTATAGATAGAGCTTGTACATACAATACCTAAAGCCACTAGTACACATAGCGTTTCAGGCAAGGTGAGGTGGGGAAAAAACACTTAGATTAAAACTTAATAGTAATTGAACTTAAAGTATAAATTGTGTCGAAAGAAACAAAATAAAAGATAAAAAAGGGGGAACATGGTAGAAAATAACCAATATACAAGTTGGTCAACAAACAGCATTGTTTAAAAATAGTAAGACATGGGTTGACATTTAGGGGTAAGGTAGGTTACATGGAGTTAATTAGGTAGTACTTAGTTTTCATCTTAAACTGGTTGAGAGAGGTACAGCCTTTGACATGATTGGGAAGGTCATTCCACATTCTGGGTCCCTTGATTTGTAGAGCATTTCTAGTTTGATTAAGTCGTACTCTTGGAATATAAAAAAGATATTTGTTTCTGGTGTGGTGCACATGAGTTCTGTTACAACCTTCTAAGAAGCTAATAAGGTCAAAATTGACATTACAATTCAGAGTTTTAAATATATAGAGTACACATGAGAGGATGTGCAGTGACTTAATATCTAACATATTCAGAGAATATATTTTAATTAAGTACCTAATTTCATCTTCATAGTTTCCTACGCTGTGCTTTAAAATTGTTCTGTATCTAATGTTACCCAATCTCCCAATCTTTATCTTTATGTACTTAATCAAATCAACTTTACCATTGTGATCATTGCTGTCTTCTTATATGTGCTAGCAATATGCTGTATTGTGCCTATTAATCTTTGTTAAATTACCATTCAAGCTGTCAATGCAATCCATCTGAGCTACTTATGTGATTTAATATACATTCAAATCTCTCTCATCTCATTTTTTCTTGCAATGTACTTGTTATCATTTTATAAATTTTGCTAGTATTTACCTACTTAAAATTTTCTGTTAGATTATGGACCTGCCCGAAATTCTGTGCGTACTAGTGACTTTACAAGAATGTAATCACTATTTTATGTATCCTCACAATCCCAATGTACTTTCTTGTATAAATAAATAAATAAATAAATAAATAAATAAATAAATAAATAAATAAATAAATAAATAAATAAATAAATAGTTATTACATATAATAAGGGTGCTTTCCAAATAAAGATTATATACAATAGTTTATGCTTTGAAAATCTTTGAAAAGAAAAAAGAGAATGGATTGTAGGAACGTCAACAGAAAAGGATGTTACAGTATATTGGAATGTCTATGGGGTACACCAAAATGAAATCAAAATCGAAATGTTTATTCAGGTAAAAATACATGCATAGAAGATGAGTTACAAACATAATGTTGGATTTATAGGTAGAGTTAGTACATAAAATATATAAAGTAACTAATACTCACAGCGCTTCGGGCAAGGTGTGGGTAGAAAAACCCTTTAGACTAAAGATTAATACTTACTGAGAATAAAGTATAAATTGTGTTGAAATACGGAAAAAAGGGGGGTAGGGGGAACAGGGCAGAAATCAGCAATTATACAACTTCGTCAACAAACAGTATTGTTTGAAAATAGCAAGACATAGGTTGACATTTAGGGGGTAAGATAGGTTACATGGAGTTTATTAGGAAGAGTACTTAGATTTTCTCTTAAACTGGTTGAAGGAGGAACAGCATTTGACATGATTGGGGAGGTCATTTCACATTCTGAGTCCCTTGATTTGTAGAGTATTTCTAGTTTGGTTAAGGTGGGCTCGTGGAATATCAAATAGGAATTTGTTTCTGGTGTGGTGCTCATGGGTTCTGTTACAACCTTCTAGGAAACTGTTAAGGTCAATATTGACATTATAGTTCTGAGTCTTATTTATATATAGAGTACACGTGAGAGGATGTGCAGTGATTTAATATCTAACATGTTCAAAGATTTGAGTAAGGGTACCGAGTGCTGTCTGGGGCCAGAGTTAGATTTTGTTCTAATAGCAGCTTTGTGTTGAGTAATTAGAGAACGTAAATGATTTTGGGTAGTAGAACCCCAAGCACAGATACCGTAATTAAGATAAGGATAGATGAGAGAGTAATAGAGTAATGCTACTGCAAACAGGATGAATATAGGGGTCCAAAACAAGTCACACGATGCTTATGGGATCCATAAAGGATAGGTATTGGGCCATCCACCATTTTTTGGACAGGTATGGGGTCCTCTACCACCTTTTGGATAGGTATGGGGTCCTCTACAACCCACAGGATGTGTATGGGGTCTACTACCACCCCTACTACCCACAGAATTATTATGGGGTCCATTACCGCCCACAGGATGGTTATAGGATCCATTCCCGCCCACAGGATGGGTATGGGGTCCACTACCGCCTACAGGATGGGTATGGGATCACTACCGTATAAATCTATAATCTTGAGGTGCTTCCGGGGCTTAGCGTCCCCGCGGCCCGGTCGTCGACCAGGCCTCCTGGTTGCCGGACTGATCAACCAGGCTGTTGGACGCGGCTGCTCGCAGCCTGACGTACGAGTCACAGCCTGGTTGATCAGGTATCCTTTGGAGGTGCTTATCCAGTTCTCTCTTGAACACTGTGAGGGGTCGGCCAGTTATGCCCCTTATGTGTAGTGGAAGCGTGTTGAACAGTCTCGGACCTCTGATGTTGATAGAGTTCTCTCTCAGAGTACTAGTTGCACCTCTGTTTTTCAACGGGGGTATTCTGCACATCCTGCCATGTCTTCTGGTCTCATGTGATGTTATTTCTGTGTGCAGGTTTGGGACCAGCCCCTCTAATATTTTCCACGTGTAAATTATTATGTACCTCTCCCGCCTGCGCTCAAGGGAGTACAGTTTTAGGCTCTTTAGTCGGTCCCAATAGTTTAGATGTTTTACTGAGTGGATTCTAGCAGTAAAGGATCTCTGCACGCTCTCCAGTTCAGTAATTTCTCCAGCTTTGAAAGGTGCTGTCATTGTGCAGCAGTACTCCACTCTAGAGAGCACAAGCGTTTTGAAAAGTATCATCATCGGTATAGCATCTCTAGTGTGAAAAGTTCTTGTTATCCAACCTGTCATTTTTCTTGCAGTTGTGACGGCTACTTTATTGTGTTCTTTAAAGGTAAGGTCTTCCGACATGAGTACACCCAGATCCTTTACATTGCCTTTTCGTTCTATGTTATGATTTGCCTGAGTTTTGTACGTGTTTCCGTTTTTATATTTTCATTTTTTCCATAGCGCATGAGCTGGAACTTATCTTCGTTAAACACCATATTATTTTCTGTAGCCCATAGAAAGACCTGATCTACATCTGACTGGAGGTTCGCCGTGTCCTCTATGTTGCCTACTCTCATGAAGATCCTAGTGTCATCTGCAAAGGATGATACAGTGCTATAGGTTGTGTTCTTGTCTATGTCCGAAATGAGGATGAGAAAAAGTACTGGAGCAAGCACAGTACCCTGGGGGACTGAGCTCTTCACGGTTGATGGGCTGGATTTTATTTTGTTGACTATTACTCATTGGGTTCTGTTGGTCAGGAAATTGTAGATCCATCTGCCTATTTTTCCGGTAATTCCTTTTGAACGCATTTTATGTGCAATAACACCATGGTCACATTTATCAAAAGCTTTTGCGAAATCTGTGTAAATTACATCCGCGTTATGTTTGTCTTCCATAGCATCTAATGCCATATCATAGTGGTCCAGCAACTGCGACAGGCAAGAGCGCCCTGTTCTGAAACCATGTTGTCCACAGGATGGGTATGGGGGTCCACTACCAACCAAAGGATGAGTATTGGATCCCCTACCACTTACAGGATGAGTATGGGGTCCACTACCACCCACAGGAGGGGTATGGGGTTCACTACCACACACAGGAAGGGGTATGGGGTCCACTACCACCCACAAGATCGGTATGGGGTCCACTACCACCCGCAGGATGGGTATGGGGTCCACTACCACCTACAAGATGGGAATGGGGTCCAATACCACCCATACGATGGGTATGGGGGTCCACTACCACTCACACTACGGGTATGGGGTCCACTACCACCCACAAGAAGGGTATGGGTTCACTACCACCTACAGGATGAGAATGGGGTCCACTACCACCCACAAGATGGGTATGGGGTCCACTACCACCCACAAGATGGGTATGGGGTCCACTACCACCCACAGGATGAGTATGGGGTCCACTACCACCCACAAGAAGGGTATGGGTCCACTAACGCCCACAGGATGAGTATGGGGTCCACTACCACCCACAAGATGGGTATGGGGCCCACTACCACCCACAAGAAGGGTATGGGTCCACTACCCTCCACAGGATTGGTATGGGGTCCACTACCACCCATACAATGGGCATAGGGTCCACCACCACTCACAGGATGGGTTTGGGGTCCACTGCCACCCACAGGATAAGTATGGGGTCCACTACCACCTACAAGATGGGTATGGGGTCCACTACCACCCACAAGATGGGTATGGGGTTCACTACCACCCACAAGACGGGTATGGGGTCCACTACCACTCACAAGACGGGTATGGGGTCCACTACCACCCACAAGATGGGTATGGAGTCCACTACCACCCACAAGACGGGTATGTGGTTCACTACCCCCCACAAGATGGGTATGGGGTCCACTACCACCCACAAGACGGGTATGGGGTCCACTACCACCCACAATATGGGTATGGGGTTCACTACCCCCCACAAGATGGGTATGGGTCCACTACCACCCACAAGATGGGTATGGGGTCCACTACCACCCACAAGATGGGTATGGGGTTCACTACCCCCCACAAGATGGGTATGGGTCCACTACCACCCACAAGACGGGTATGGGGTTCACTACCCCCCACAAGATGGGTATGGGGTCCACTACCACCCACAAGATGGGTATGGGGTTCACTACCCCCCACAAGATGGGTATGGAGTCCACTACCACCCACAAGACGGGTATGGGGTTCACTACCCCCCACAAGATGGGTATGGGGTCCACTACCACCCACAAGACGGGTATGGGGTCCACTACCACCCACAAGATGGGTATGGAGTCCACTACCACCCACAAGACGGGTATGGGGTTCACTACCACCCACAAGATGGGTATGGGGTCCACTACCACCCACAAGATGGGTATGGGGTCCACTACCACCCACAAGATGGGTATGGGGTCCACTACCACCCACAAGATGGGTATGGGGTCCACTACCACCCACAAGATGGGTATGGGGTCCACTACCACCCACAAGATGGGTATGGCATCCACTACCACCCACAAAATGGGTATGGGGTCCACTACCACCCACAAGATGGGTATGGGGTCCACTACCACCCACAAGATGGGTATGGGGTCCACTACCACCCACAAGATGGGTATGGCATCCACTACCACCCACAAGATGGGTATGGGGTCCACTACCACCCACAAGATGGGTATGGGGTCCACTACCACCCACAATATGGCTATGGGGTCCACTACCGCAATATAAACAATTGGAACAGACAAATATGGACGGGAGATGCAGATGTACAAGCTTAAAAGCTTTAGAGTCCATAAAAGTGCTGGAATATTGTAACAAAAAAAGACTATATAGTAGCTAATGTGAAAATATTTAAGTGAATAAAATAAAGATTAATTGATAATTACCAAAGTTATCAATTTATGAAACAGATTGACAAATTTTAAGTTCCAAGCTTATACAATATTGTGAAATTGAGAGTCTATGTAGTAACATAGATTGGTAAATCATAAATATTGTAAGTTATATTGTTAGCCAACCTGGCATATGCCGCTGATGTTATCCTCTCGATATGAGCTTCAGGGGACAGGTCTGGCGTGATATCAACCCCCAAGTCTTTCTCTCTCTCTCTCACTCTTGAAGTATTTCATCTCCTAAGTGATACCTTATATCTGGTCTCCTGCTCCCGACACCTATCATCATTACATTACATTTGCTTGGCTTAAACTCTAACAACCATTTGTTCGACCATTCCTGCAGCTTGTCCAGGTCTTCTTGAAGCCTCAAGCTGTCCTCCTTTGTCTTAATCCTTCTCATAATTTTGGCGTCGTCAGTAAACATTGAGAGGAATGAGTCTATACCCTCTGGGAGATCATTTATGTATATCAGAAACAGGATAGGTCCGAGTACAGAGCCCTGTGGGATTCCACTGGTGACTTCACGCCAGTCTGAGGTCTCACCCCTCACTGTAACTCTCTGCTTCCTATTGCTTAGGTACTCCCTTATCCACTGGAGCGCCCTACCAGTTACTCCTGCATGTTTATCCAGCTCATACATCAGCCTTTTATGGGGTACTGAGTCAAAGGCTTTCTGACAGTCCAAAAAAAATGCAGTCCGCCCATCCTTCTCTTTCTTGCTTAATCTTTGTCACCTGATCGTAGAATTCTATTAAGCCTGTAAGGCAAGATTTACCCTCCCTGAACCCATGTTCATAGGTTGTCGCGAAGTCCCTTCTCTCCAGATGTGTTACTAGGTTTTTTCTCACGATCTTCTCCATCACCTTGCATGATATACAAGTTAAAAACACTGGCATGTAGTGCAGTGCCTCTTGTCTGTCACCCTTTTTGAATATTGGTACTACATTAGCCGTCTTCCATATTTCTGGTAGGTCTCCCGTTTCCAGTGACCTACTATACCCTATGGAGAGTGGCAAACAAAGTGCCCCTGCACACTCTTTCAATACCCATGGTGAGATTCCGTCCGGCCCAACAGCCTTTCTCACGTCCAGCTCCAATAGGTGCTTTTTGACCTCATCTCTTGTAATTTCGAACCCTTCCAAGGTCGCCTGGTTTGTTGCCACCTCTTCTAGCACCGTGACCTCTCCTTGTTCTATTGTAAAGACCTCCTGGAACCTTTTGTTGAGTTCTTCACACACCTCTTTGTCATTCTCTGTGTACCTGTCCTCACCAGTCCCAAGTTTCATCACCTGTTCCTTCACTGTCGTCTTCCTCCTGATGTGACTGTGTAGTAGCTTTGGTTCGATCTTGGCTTTATTAGCTATATCATTTTCATACCTTTTCTCAGCTGCTGTTCTCGCACTAACATACTCGTTCCTGGTTCTCTGGTATCTCTCTCTACTTTCTGGTGTTCTGTTATTACGGAAGTTCCTCCATGCCCTTTTGTTCAGCACCTTTGCTTTCATACATTCCATATTAAACCACGGATTCTTCTTTTGCTTTTCGTTTTTTTCCTGTAGGGCCGCGATAAACCTGCTTACAGCCTCCTGACACTTTTGGGTGACATAGTCCATCATGTCTTGTACAGATTTGGTTCTGAGTTCTGTGTCCCATTGTATATCCCTTTGGAATTTATTCATCTCCTCATAGTTTCCCTTTCGGTACGCAAGCCCTTTGTTTCCCAGTTCTTTTTTGGGGGAGATAATTCCTAGCTCAACCAGGTACTCAAAGCTCAATACACTATGATCACTTATTCCCAAGGGGGCTTACAACTTAACTTCCCTTATATCCGACTCATTTAGGGTAAATATCAGATCAAGCATTGCTGGTTCATCCTCTCCTCTCATTCTTGTCGGTCCCTTGACGTGTTGATTTAGAAAGTTTCTTGTTGCCACGTCCAGCAGCTTAGCTCTCCATGTGTCTGGTCCTCCATGCGGGTCTCTGTTCCCCAAATGGTTCATCCCATGGTTGAAGCCTCCTATGATCAATAGTCTGGATCCGTTCCTGCTAGCCACAGAAGCTGCTCTCTCTATTATATTGAGGGTGGCCAAGTTGTTTCTATCATATTCCTGTCTGGGTCTTCTGTCGTTCGGTGGGGGGTTATATATGCCTACTACTATAATTTTCTGTCCTCCAGTTGCTATATGTAGTCACTGAAACCTTCGCAGCTCTGATTAACCATCTCTTCAAAACTCCAACCTTTTCTTATCAGCAAAGCTACACCACCTTCTCTCCCTTCTCTCTCTTTCCTCACTACATAGTAGTCCTTTGGAAACACTGCATTTGTTATGGTTTTCGTTAGCTTTGTTTCTGTGAGTGCTATTATATCTGGGTTTTCTTTTAGTGCCCATTCTCCAAGTTCACTTGTTTTATTTGTAATCCCATCTATGTTAGTGTACATCGCCTTGCAGCTCACTTTCTTCTGTTCATTTTCTTATCTCCTTCTTGGCCAGCGTTCTGCTGGTGTGGGAAACTGTTCCGTGGGTGTGAAGATCTGTGAGGTGGTTTGCAGGGTCTCAGAGGATTTTGGGGTGGGGGTGGGGATTCAAGGGAAGGGGGGACAGGTAGGGTATGGGGTAAGGCGATAGGGGGCACATGGAGGATACGGGATGAGGAGGAGGAGGGATAGGGAGGGTATGGGATGAAGGGGGAGGGGGAACAGGGGGGGGGGGAAGTGTGTGTGTGTGTGTGTACTCACCTAATTGTATTCACCTAATTGTGCTTGCGGGGGTTGAGCTTTGGCTCTTTGGTCTCGCCTCTCAACTGTCAATCAACTGGTGTACAGATTCCTGAGCCTACTGGGCTCTATCATATCTACATTTGAAACTGTGTATGGAGTCAGCTCCACCACATTACTTCCTAGTGCATTCCATTTATTAACTACTCTGACACTGAACAAATTCTTTCTAACGTCTCTGTGGCTCATCTGGGTACTAAGTTTCCACCTGTGTTTCCTTGTTCGTGTCTCAACCGTGCTGAAGAGTTTGTCTTTGTCCACCCTGTCAATTCCCCTGAGAATTTTGTAGGTGGTTATCACGTCTCCCCTTACTCTTCTGTTTTCCAGGGATGTGAGGTTCAGCTCCTTTAGCCTTTCCTCGTAGCTCATTCCTCTCAGTTCCGGGACGAGCCTGGTGGCATACCGCTGAATCTTCTTTCTAGCTTTGTCATGTGTTTAACTAGGTATGAACTCCAATTTGACTCTTACAGGATTTCACCTCCCAGATGATACCTTGTGTTCAGCCTCCTGCTCTCTTCGCCTAATTTCCTTACTTTACACTTTCCTGAGTTGAACTTTAGCTGCCATTTTTTAGACCATTCCTCTAGTTTGCCCAGGTCATCCTGTAGTCTCTATCTATCTTCATCCGTCTTGATTCTTCTCGTAATTTTTGCATCATCAGCAAATATTGACAGGAACGAGTCTATATCCTCCGGAAGATCGTTTACATATATTAGAAACAGGATGGGTCCAAGTACTGAGCCCTGTTGGACTCCGCTGGTGACATCTCGCCACTCTGATGTCTCCCCCCTCACCGTTACTCGCTGTTTCCTGTTGCTTAAGTATTCCCTTATCCACTGGAGCACCTTCCCTTTTACTCCTGCCTTTTGCTCCAACTTTTTTAACAGCCTTTTGTGGGGTACTGTATCAAAGGCTTTCTGGCAGTCCAGGAAAATGCAGTCAGCCCACCCTTCTCTTTCCTGCCTAATTTTTGTTGCCTGGTCATAGAATTCTATTAAACCTGTGAGGCACGATTTACCATCCCTGAACCCATGTTGGTGGTGCGTTACAAAGTTATTTCCCTCCAGATGCTCTACGAGCCTTTTCCTCACGATCTTCTCCATCACCTTGCATGGTATACAAGTTAAGGAAACTGGCCTGTAGTTCAGTGCCTCTTGCCTGTCACCCTTCTTGTATATTGGGACCACGTTAGCTGTCTTCCAACTTTCTGGTAAGTCTCCTTTTTCCAGTAACCTGTTATACACCATAGAGAGTGGCACACTTAGTGCTTCTGCACCTTCCTTTAGTATCCATGGTGAGATTCTGTCAGGCCCAACAGTTTTTGTCACATCCAGCTCCAGCAGACACCTTTGTATTCACCTAGTTGTGTTTGCGGGGGTTGAGCTTTGCTGTTTCGGCCCGCTTCTCAACTGTCAATCAACTGTTTACTAACTACTTTTTTTCCACACCACACACACACACACACACACACACACACACACACACACACACACACACACACACACACACACACACACACACACACACACACACCCCAGGAAGCTGCCCGTGACAGCTGACTAACTCCCAGGTACCTATTTACTGATAGGTAACAGGGGCATTCAGGGTGAAAGAAACTTTGCCCTTTTGTTTCTGCCTCGTGCGGGAATCGAACCCGCGCCACAGAATTACGAGTCCTGCGTGCTATCCACCAGGCTACCAGGCCCCCTAAACCAGGCTATCAAAAGGCTCCCTTTTGTGTGTGTGTGTGTGTGTGTGTGTGTGTGTGTGTGTGTGTGTGTGTGTGTGTACTCACCTAGTTGTACTCACCTAGTTGT